>NC_064285.1:51616452-51627453 GCF_019186545.1 Solanum stenotomum | reverse complement strand
TGGCAATTTTGTTTTAAAAAAAAGTTTTATTTAAAAAAAAAGGGGGTACAACGTAAAAAAATAAAATTTCTTTTTTTGTATGAAAAAATATTTTTTTTAAAATATTAATATAAAGGTAGGGTGGGGTGGTTGGGGTTGATGTATAACAATTTAGATTTGATTTAATATTTGGGAAACTTACATTTATAGTAATACTTTTTTTTTCACTTGATCATTTTTAATACATTTATAATACATTTTTAATATATATTATAAAGAACAATTTATTTTCACATATAATACAAGTTTTATTGATGGATAATACATTTATAACATATTTTAATACATTTATAATACGGAAAAATTACTTGGATGAATACCTTTTAATAAATAATAACTTATTTTAGCGATACTTTTTATTTATTACCATTTATAGCAATACATAGCAATATTATGTTAAATCTGTAATATGTATTAAATGAATTATGTATGCAATATATATGTATTATAACTATTTTTAAAATATATTATACTTGTTTGGTAAGAAATTGACACATTGTATTATAAGTGTATTAAAATATGTGTTAAATGTATTGTCCATCAATAAAAAATTCGGTTGTGGGTTACAACCATTTTACCCAAATCAAATTTGACCAAATTCATATTTAGCCATATTTTATATGGATGGATTGTCCATCCAAATCCAATCCAATCCACCCATTTGCCATTCCTACTCCGGACATAAAATACTCCATCCGTTTTCCATTTGATTGTCATCATTTTAGATTTTACGTCCCTTAAGAAATTAGGTAAGCTTACCACGGTACTGTTATTTAGTGTTCTATGTTGATCAAATTCATACTTTCAAGGCTAATAACTCTCAAGGGTAAAATAAGAAGAATAATGTTATTGATGATTTCTTTTGCAAAATGACAAGTATTAGGAAATAATTATTTTTAGTAAGGATGATATGTAAATAGAAATGGATGGAGCACAAATTTTGAATCTTTTTCTCCCATCCCAAAGCTTCATTCATGAGAAGTTTTTTAGATTCCCTTATTACATACCTGATAGAGTTCTTAAAAGTGAACTATCCAGATTCAGTTAGTTCCTTTTTGTCCATTGATTACAAAATGGTTGCTAACATATTCAATTCTACTATTATAAATAAATATGTTTAGGTGAAAAATAGAAGTTATTACAGGACTCAATTTACCTCAACACCTGAGATGACATCCAATCCTTATATACTAAAAATAAATGTCATCTTAATTTTATTTTTTTCGTTCAATTTGTTTGGTCTATTTTAAATTGGCTTGGAGTTGAACAAAGTAAAAAGAGCTTTTGAATCTTATGGTTTAAAATTATAGATATGTCAAATGTACTAAAATAGCCTTTAATTTTATAGTCTAAACATGTTATGTGAAAAATTGAATTAAAGAATTATTGTAAAATGAAAGTGGGTCATATAAATTGAAATGTAGAAAGATCTTTTTTTTTTCATACTATCCTTACCATTAAATATCTACATAAAATAGTAATAGCCAAATTTCGGATTTCAAAATGCCATCATAAGGTAAGTTTAGTAAAATACAACTCTAATTAAAACTTTCTTAATGAGTATATGCTAGGTTAAGATCAAGTAATTTGAAATGAAGGGGGTAAAATTTAGTCTAAAACATGAAAATAACAGACAGTAAAATTTGAAAATGCATCATATGTTTCATGATAATACAATAGATTTTTTAAAATGACCATTAATTGGAATAAACATCATAAGCTATTGCGGGCAAGGTTAACTCACAACTGGAACTAAAGAAACTCTCACACAGATAACCCGCGTCTCTAAAAAAGTAGTGTGGTAGTGTATATACTATTAATCATTAGTTTAGATATAATATTTTAAAAATTATCAAGATAAATATCTGAGAGAGATTATTAGGATATATATCATTGATAATGTGTCTAGATATAGTATATTATAACAATTGCGATGGTTGAAAATCTAAGTGAGAAATTGGTGGGAAATATATTATTAATCATGTATTTAGATATAATATTTTTTATAAAATAATTATTAATTCAATTTTAATAAAAAAAAATTAATAGATTATATATTTGTTTATGTGTCTATTTACTCATTTAGTAGATGATTTTAGAGTATAGAGTTTTAGCTTATACACATTAGATTAAATTGTCGGTACTTATAAGTATAAAATTTATTTGTGTTTACAATCTAAGATGGAAATTGGACAAGCCATTGGTATTATTGTAACACATGACTAAATATAATTTATCTTAATTATGAAAACAATGTAGTTTTGATTTCTTGTGCTGGTGAATTTTTGTATGTATTGAACATGACTGTGTACAGACATATATTTTCGACTAACTTGCAAATACATATTCACTAAAATGTTGAATGTACGTATATTCTCAACCCTGATATAATTATTACGACTTGTATATATTAATTATCGTTTTGATTAATTAAAAGGTGAGATTCTAGAATAGGTCAATATGTTTGATAAATTGGCTGATAATAATATATATTGGTGGAGTAATAAGTTAGTTGATGAAACTCATTTCTCGATATAGATATTGATGATTTGCAATTTGAAAAGCTTATAAGTGTTCATTATGTCACATTGCAAGTGGATTTATGAATCTAACAAATGAAATAAGTTAACTAGTGCTTTAAATAAAATTAATCTTTTAATTACATTTGCCAGTAATTTAATTTGTTGATTAGTATTTGTAATCAACATGAAAATTTAAAAATCAATGAATGAATGCAATTACAAGTTTCTATTGAAATGATTTGTAATCTATTATAGTAAAAATAATTTAAATGCATATATATGTGTAAAAGTATATATAATTCATGTTTTTCAAAAGAAATAGGACTTTTGCTTGTCATGTTCTTACCTCGAAGATGAAGGAGCCCAAATTTTTTGCTAATATGTATTTGAGTTGTTGACCTACTTCAATTACTTACGTCGTCGTTCGTTTTCTATCGAATTCAAAAAATTTATCAGACAAATTCATCATGCTATTCTCTTCGATATAGTCTTCTTTCATCTTTAAATACGTCACAAGGCACTCAATAAAATGATTGGATTGTAGAGACTTTATGTCCACCACTCTCCCTATAGTTCAATCACCTTCTACGTTGTTATTTTTTATATATAAAAATATCTAATTTATCTTAAGGGTAAGGATGACGCAACATAGACTCTGATCCTAAATTTAAGTTCTTATTTTCAGTGTTAATGAATTATGTCCAATTTAATTAGTTATACCAGCCAACATAATAACACTCAACATTTCAATTAGCATAGGCGCAAAAAAACTTTTCTCGATGTTGAGAATGAATAACACTAATAATTGGTCTTCAAGATGATTTTCAATGAATCTTCTTTTTAGTGGTTGACTAAAATAATTAGAGATATAAGAAAAGGATGTCTAGTTTGATTACTATTTGTGATAATTATTTTTATACTTTGATTATCATTGTAGCTTGTTATGACTATTGTTGAGGATGATTTTTCTGGTTGTTTGTAGTATTTTGCCATGACTATCTTCATTTATGTTATATCGTATCACTACATGGAATAAAAGTTATGAACTATAATTAATAAATAGTATGTCCTAAAGTGATTTATTTATGGAAAAATTACATAAGTGAAGGCCTTTTATTTAATAATTACCATTTTTAAGTATACTTTTAATTTATTACCATTTTTGTCAACTTTTAGCAATAGTTACTTAAAACAATTTTAAAACAAATTTGTTCCTTTTCATGTAATTTTTAAACTAAAGCAAGAAAAGTGTTGCCCATTCGCTCATATCCTCTCTCTCTTTTCTTTCTACTCTTCTGTCCGAAAATTTTAGGGTTTTGTTGTTCTTTCTTCCCCATCTTTCAGCACAGAATTCTAATGGAAGAAGAAGGAGGAGCACGAAAATCGCCTAGAAGAAGTCCGCGGATACTTAGTGATGTGGTACTTCGAATCAGAAAGTTTATAGAAGGAGTCGAATGAGGGGTCAAGTTTCATCTCCTACTGATGAAGTTAATGACTGTCCCAATTTTAGTTTGGGAATCTCACAAAAATCGGGTGAGCAAAACAAAGGTGAGCAGAACAAGGAGGAGCACAAAGGTAAAAAACGAGTTAAAGAGGTGAACAATGTGAAGAAATCGAAAAAAAGATGCGTTGATTTAGCATCTACGTCGAAGAAAATCGTGNGAGCAGAACAAGGAGGAGAACAAAGGTAAAAAACAAGTTAAAGAGGTGAACAATGTGAAGAAATCGAAAAAAAGATGCGTTGATTTAGCATCTACGTCGAAGAAAATCGTGGACTGTGATGACGATTTTGATGATTTACCTCCTCAAGTTCAGTCAAAAAAATTGAAAAATAAAGATGGGCTGGAGAAGAAGAAGCCAGTGAAGGATGAAAAAACTCGAAATCGATTGCCTCAAAATGTCATTCTACCAGAGAGTAGATATCTGGTATGTGATAGTATTTTTCCTAGTTAGTTGTTTTAGGAATGATTGTATACTGATTACTGCCTTGATTTTGAGATCTAGTATGTGGAATTCACCTTTAATTCAACTTTAGTATGTAGTAATACAATTTGTTTTAAACACTCAAATATGAATGTGAGATATCAATTTAGGATGCATAGTTTGCAGTGCTAGCTATTAGTAGCTTTATATCTCAGGTTTAAGGGATTGTCATCTGAAGAAATGGCAGGAAGTGAATAGAGCAGGTTTTGCATTTGTTTGATTAAAAGGGTCACCTAAATAAAGGGGAAGGATAAATAGGATTCTGAGTGCTGACCCTAACGAGTTTGGGATTGAGTGTCCTAGTGTCTTGAATACTCTTCCAATGAAGAGCAGTGCTATAGCAGGAAGCTAGCAGTCACTTTGAATTTGACATTTATGTTTTACTTAATTGCAAAATATCTCCTCTTTGTCCATTGTTTTGTCTAGAATTAGTGGGAGCTTGTCAAATAGCTGGTAACACTTGTTCGTGTGAAAAGATGTGTAAATGAGAGGACACATCATATATTTTGGAGTAACATTGTTTCATGTTCTATCTGATCTTTTCTCCTGCACTCGAATGTTTTGTTCTAATGGATAAAGTGGAAATGTAGGTTTAAATTGCTTTGGAAGTTGGTTTTTCGATATAAAATAGAGCTTTAAGTGTATGACAACTAGATCATTGTTTAGGCTGCTTGTGTTGAAGTTGATAAGTTCTGGGTTTGGATTTTGGAACCAGAAGTGGTCATCGGTGTAATTCATCTTTAATTCAACTGATTACTATCTTGCTTTGATACATAGTATGTGAAATTCATCTTTAATTCAACTTTAGTATGTAGTAACACATTTTTAATTCATGTTTAATACATATGCAGGATCGTAAATTCTGGAAACATCCGGATGTTGTGTATATTTCGAGTAGGTGGTCATCTTACACTAATCATAGTGTCATCGACCAAATCAAACTATCTTTATCTGATAAACAACTTGAGTTGTTCAGGAATACATGTTTTGGTTACTTTCTTGACCTTCCAAAAGCGAGCACACAACTACAAGTTATTCATTGCCTTATAAATAGAGAGTTAAAACACACACCGGATGATGTGTTTGCTATTGAAATAAATAACAAAAAGTTGTTTTTTGGTCTTAGAGAATTTGGAATAGTTACCGGCTTAAATTGTGTTAGTGATGGCACTCCTATCACTGTTCCTGATTCTAAATGTAGTTTGTTGAGTAGTTATTTTCCGGAAAAAATCACTGTTGCAAAGAGTCATCTACGTGCATTGTTTCTAGCTAAAAAATTCCTAGATGATGACTCAGCTGTTTCATTGGTTGTTCTCTTCTTCATTAATGATTTTTTATTTTCATATGAGGACAACGAATACCAAATTACTAATAGAGATTTTTACCTTGTGGAAAGTGGACAATTCAATTCATATCCGTGGGGTTTAGATGTCTACAAAAAGTTGTCTGATTCTGTGAGACATGAGCTTAAGTCAACCCATAAATACTATAGATTGGGTGGCTTGCCTCTTGCTCTTCAAATTTGGATTTTTGAGTGTTGTTCAAAAGTTGATGAAGATATAGCCATTCGGGTTGCTAACTCAATTCCAAGAATCTTGAATTGGAAGACAATTGCCGAAAGTCCATGGCAAAAATATATTGAGAAATGTCTCTTCATGCCTACAAAAAATAAGGTATTTGTACAAAGTTAATACATTTTATGACATTGTTTAATTCTACTCAAGTTACTATATCTATTTTTATTTTGTTTATTTGGTTTTTCAGTTTGAGAACATAGTGGCTAGTGAAGATGAAGTATCTAAATGCAGGCTTCCAGAACCTCGTGATTACAATGCTGAAATTTTGAAATTGGAGCCTAAAGGATCAAGTCATGGTCTAGACATGTTGACCAATGAAGTTATTGAATTGAGAAAAGAACTTGTAAAGGTATATACAAACTTGACTTTAGGCTTTTTTTTTCCAGAACTTTTATATTTTTAATTTTTGTGTTATGGTTTAATATCTACTAGGTGAATGAAAATAACAAAGCACTTGAAGAGAAGATTGATTTAGGATTTAATGAAATCAAAGAATTTGTGGTGAATTCTAACAAACAATTATTGGAGGATATTTCTTTGTTGTTTGCTAAGAATGGTGGCAGCAGCTCTGTTATCAGAGAAGTCAGGGAACCATCTAAGAAGCAGGCTGGCGAGACGTTTTCGGGTGGATTAGATTTCAATGGAGGTTTCTTTATATTTTCAATACATTTCTGTTATAGTCATAATATACTTTTAATATGTTTTTCTTATAATATGTGTTAATTACATATACAACATTCTCTCCCTATGTTAATGCATCTGTAAATGAATCAAGAGGTCACGATGCTCATGTTATGAGATCAAATCAAAATGAAGAATCTCAAGTGCTTAAAGCTTCAGTTAGATTTGCTGACGTTGAAAATTTTGAAAGAGTATCAAGTAAAATAGGTAATGAAGGGTTTTATACAAATATATTACATATTTCATATATGTTAATTCAACTATCTTATTTTAAATGTTTTTGTTATGTACAGAGGAAGATGTTGCAGGAATTGCTATTGAAAAAGTTTTGTCAGAGGTTGTTGCTGATATAAATGGTATTAATTTTCTTCACTTCAAATAAACTTCTTTCATTTTATTTTAATAACATTATTAAAATATTTACTTTGCTTACAGTCCAAGAGGTTGCTGATGTGAATACAGTTGGGGCGCAACCTTATGGTAATGTAGTCAACAAAGCCAACATAAATAAGTGTTGCATCTGTTGACTGTAAATTAATCAATATGTCTATTGTATGCAGATGCAACAGTGGATTGTCAAAAACCTTTGCATACTCTTGATGATTTTATTTTTCTTGATGAAGATCTTTCTCAGATCAATAGGACCGAAGAATCTTATCTAAAGAAAATAGGTCCTGTTGATCAAAACAAAAAGAAAGTGACACCGAAGAAACGTGGCAGAAAGAAAAATCCAGGAAAGTTAATAACATCTCCCTACACACAACATTTCGAATCTGGAGGAACTTTATGTGTAACACGTCAGTTTTTTGAGACAAAACATCTTTTTTCATATGCAACTGGAGGAGATAATGAATCGGATTTGATCGATTCATTCATTAAGTGGCTTTATATGGGTACAAAGAAGAGGTAATTCATTTTGAAGTTTGTTGGTTAATTTGTTACTATTGAATAACTTACATAATTCATAATAGATACAAGTTTAATTCAATCTATAGAACTCTCTCGTTACCTCTAATTCACAATAGATACAAGTTTCTTAATTCACTCTTCTTTAGTTTCCTTAGTTACCTCTTTTTTATTTGTTGCTGTCCCGTTTCTGAGTATTTATGTTGTAATTTTTTTATGTTTTGATAGGGGAAAGAAACCTTATACAGATGCTCTTAATGTTATCAGTCCAGCATTTGAATTAGGTATTTGTAATGTAGCAGAAAGACACTGGTTTTTCAAATTGGCACATTCTGGACAAGAATGGTGTGATGAGGTTAGTTGTATAAAGTTTAATTGGACGTCAATATTTGTTATTCATAACGCTTGCCATTCTAGGAGTCATACTACCTCTGCTGTTGAATTTCCTGAATGATTTGTCTAGTGAGCACCTTTGTGTTTCTTGGGTTGAAAAATTCTGTAATTTCTCTCCTGCCATATGAAGTAGATTATTGCTACTTCTTGTGTCATTTTATACACTTAAGTTTCTATTGCTTTACTTGTCGCATGCATTGTAGCCCACTCCAGCTATTCAATGTATCCTGTGCTAGATGTTTCTATTGATGGATAGCTAGTTCAATAATTTATGCCAAATCACATTAGACTGCATAGGTGCTAATGTGTTTCAGATTCTGTATTATATAGTGAGCAAATTGAATCACTATGAATTCCCTATTGTTCCGACATGTTTAGGTAACTAAGAGAAATATTTATGACCAGAATGCTTGGATAGAGGTTAGAACACATTACACCAATTGTAGTCTCCTTGTGTAAGATAACGTCTTACTATCCACGTGTTTATCTTTCCCAACATTTTATATATAAGTGGTTGACACTTACTAACTGACAACTTCTTGGAGACTAATTGAATCTTGTGAGAATTTTGTGAATCTTGTGTGTTGCAATATCACTTACTAAGTTTCTTGAGGTTAATTGAATGTTTGTTTCTTGAGACTATTTCTTTTTTACAGTTCAATTCTAATTTTTTGCAGCATATTGATGTCATTTTCTATTATCTAAGAAAGAAAGGAAAATATGAAGTCAACAGTAATGTTCGATTTACGACTACTGATTGTGTGTTCAAGACGAAAATTACTACTTTTTTCTTTCAACTTTGTGATGCTCATGAGAATAAGAAGAACTATAAAGTAAAAGATTCTGATGATATTGCCCGGTATATATGTGGACATCGTTTGTTGGCAAGCACTTCGTGGGATAAAGTGGATTATATTCTTTTTCCACTAAACATTAAAGAGGGTTGTCATTGGATTCTTGTCGTGTTTGATATTGTGCAAAGGTCTTTGGAGGTATATGATTCATTTCCGGTGGGGTGAATTTTGAGGTTAAAAATATTGTTGAGATGCTTTCAATTGTTTTACCATATTACCTGAGTGTGGTCAAGTTCTATGATAAGCATCCTGAATTGAAGGCAACACCGAAATACAGTGGGATAGATGAGTTCGAGAAAATTGAGTTTCATTTCATAACTAAAGGTGTTCCCAGACAACAAAATGACTCGCTGTAAGTATTATCAAATAGGTATTCTTTTTTGTATTAAGTAGATATTTTGATAATAATTTTATATTGAATTTTTTAGGGACTGTGGAGTTTTCGTTGTTGCATTTGCGGAGTTTGTAAGTAATGGCCAACATATTCAAAATCAACAAGTAAAGGCAGACATTCTCCGAAAGAGATTTGGAGCTATATTATGGGAATATGCAAGAAGGAAGCAAGCGAGTGACCTTCAAAGTGAAGACGAAAGACCGGAAAGATAAAGAAATATAGTTATATTAGTTAGTATGACTGTGAAAATTATATGGTGTAAAAACAGTTTGTAGTTAGTATGGCAATGAAAAACTATATTGGTCTATTCTTCACTTTCTGATTGCTTAGCTTTTATTGAACAAATATGTGCTGGCATGCAATGGTACTTGCTTGCACGAAAGATGTTTCTTTTTTTCGTATTTGAGTATTTGCGGATCTCGTAATTAGGTGTAGATTGTACCAATTCGTATTTGGGTGTTTCAACAGAGATTCAACAGCAATAAGGAAACTAAGCATCGAGGTAAACAATAGTTAAAGTGTATTACAATGTATAAAAGTTGAATTAAGAAAAAAATTGAAACAAATAACTAAGGAAACAACGAGAGAGTGTTTTATAGATTGAATTAAACTTGAATCTATTATGAATTAACCAAGAAAATCAATCAGAAAAGTAAATTAAGAAAGAATTTAAACAAGTCGTCAAATCATAACAAATCAACCAACAAACTGCAAAAATGAATTAAACTTGTATTAAAAGTGTATTACAATGTATTAAAGTTGAATTAGAAGAGTGAATGAAGAAAAAAATTGAAACAAATAACTAAGGAAACGACGAGAGAGTGTTCTATAGATTGAATTAAACTTGAATCTATTATGAATTTTATTTCTTATTCTTATTCTTGATCATAAGGCCTAACATTTTTGCAAGTCTTCCTGTTGTGATCTTGTTGTCCACAATTGCTGCATGTAATTTTCGCCTTCTTGAATCCATCTTCTCTGAGTTGTGTATGTCTTTTATTTTTTGGTCTTCCCGGAGGTCTCTTTCCATGAGGTGGAAGTACAACCTCTTCAAGAACATGTGTTGGTGTGTTCCATGTGCTTTCATCTGGCAGGGGATCCATTTGAAACTGATATGTCAGCAATAAATTTTTTCTTGTATAGTAATCAGAGCAATATTTCTCATAACCAGTGTGCTTTATTGTTAAAACAGCCAAAGCATGTGGACATGGCAACTCATCCAATTGAAATCTCCCACATGTGCATGTACGTTGGTGAAGACAAACTGTGAATTGTGTAATACCATCAAGTACCGTATACACATATTTATTTGTCTCTATAACCTATGAAAAGAAAAAAATATAATCAAGAGAGATGTTAGATATGAATCAGAAGAAAAAATATTAGCAAAAATAATTTACAGATCAAGCATACCCTTAATTTCTCTGATGCAGTTTTATTGCGCCGCAATATATTTTCATACTTTTTCCCAAGGTGAAAACCTGAAAATGTCGCCTTTGATCTGTTATTGTTATTCCATTTCTGGACAAGCTGTCTCATGAATTCCAAGAGGTGTAAGACTGTAAGAACTTTGGCATGTCTTGTTCTTGAATTGACTGATTCTGCTATATTTGACGTCATCATCCAAGTTCTGTTTACTTCAGCATGCACAC
>NC_064285.1:51614041-51616290 GCF_019186545.1 Solanum stenotomum | reverse complement strand
CTGAATCAACAATGGCATAAGCAAGTGGCAGTATACTCCCTGCACCATGTACAATTTGTTTAATACAATTTTAATACATTTTTACTGCAATTATAATTCATTTTTAATTCATAGTTCAAAAATTCAATATAGAAAATACTAGTGTCATATTCGAAAGTCTCACCTGCTGCATCTAAGGTATTAGCGGTTAGTAGTGTCCCTTTGTATGCTCCTTTTAAGAAAGTTCCATCAACAACTACAATTGGTCTACAATATTCCCATCCTTTTATCGAGGTGAACAAAGCTACAAACGCATATAGAAGACGGTCATCTTCTGATTTGTGCAATCTTATATGGGAACCAGGGTAAGTTGCCTCTAGTATGTGAAAGTAGCTTGGCAACTTTGCATATGATTGAATTGGATCACCCCGGACTAATTCAAGAGCTGCTTCTTTAGCTCTCCATGCTTGCATATATGTGAGCCGCACACCATATTCAGCTAACATGTCACGTTGTATATCTTTTGGTGTGTAAATAACATCTGGTTCAGCACATTTACCGACAATAATACTCCCAACAACACTCTTAGTTGCTTGCCTTTCCGATAATGAATTATGTAGCAACAAACATGTGTGTTCACTTTCAAACTCTCTAATCTTGAACATTTGAGATTTGTTCAAGCTTGAAGCTCGTAAACTCCAACTACAGTTTTCACCTAAGCACTGTATCGAATAGCTGTTGAAAAAAAATTAATATACAATCAATAATTTAAAGTGACTTGAATTTAGGTCTTACCTGATTGAGCTTGATCTTGTTGTCTTGAATTGAAAATGCTTAAGAATGAAATGTCTTTTTAGTGCACTGGTGAGGACATATTTATTTTTATACACTTGATCTTTCTCAAATAAAGAGTGATTGGGATTAACAATGATGTCTGGTGCTAATTCTTCTAGCTCATCAACTTCCTCACATGATCCAAAGCCAATTAACCCTATTGCTTCACCAATACCATTAAATGTATTAGAGAAGTATGAATTGTGTATAACCCTCATATCTTCTGACGTGTCTGAACATAATAGTGGAATGAGTGTAAAATTAGTCTCCAAGTTGACTGGTTCAGTTGTTGTGACACACAAAGGGTATTTTGCCATAACTCGATGTTCCTTTTTGGTTTCAACATATACTTTTACCCCATATCATTATGAATTTGAATTGGAGGAGACCTTTCATCAATTTTATATCTAATTTCAACTTTACTTGTTGATGTGTCTATTGACAATTGAGTAGCAATTATAGAAACGAGGATGGCAAAGTTTAATTCCGTATTTATCAACACACCATCTGCCACGTAATTAGTATATTTGTTGCTAGGATCCCATCGTCCATTGAAGTAAAGCAACACAGCCAGATTAGTCATATTTTTTTTTCTGCACATTATTAAAAAGTGTGCAGATTAGTCTATTTTTCATTGCTTATGTAATGAATTCTCAGGTTAGCCTTTACAACTGTATCTAATTCAATTATTGTTCAGTTCAGCAAATGTACAATGTCAATGTTTCTGGGAGATATTAATACTATTATATAAAAGTCTATGAGGGAGTATATACATCCTTCCAACACACAAAACTCAAACTGGTGTGATAAGCAAAAAGAAAATGGAAGCCACAAAGATGAGCAGCAAGAAAACAAAAGATAAGTTAACAGTTAAAGTGCCAGAAGCCAAACTCATACCACATAGAACAGATGACTAGAGATGCCAGACTCAACAACTCCCCTGCCAGTGCCTGTTGATATCCAAATTGTAGTGCAAGCACAAACACCAAAATGGCAAAGGAATAGTGTGCACAAGGGAAGGACAGGGGAGTGTTCTTGTATTAAAAGTGTATTACACTGTATTAAAGTTGAATTAGAAGAGTGATTTAAGAAAGAATTTAAACAAATAACTAAGGAAACGACGAGAGAGTGTTCTATAGATTGAATTAAACTTGAATCTATTATGAATTAACCAAGAAAAGCAATCAGAAGAGTGAATTAAGAAATAATTTAAACAAGTCGTCAAATCATAACAAATCAACCAACAAACTGCAAAAATGAATTAAACTTGTATTAAAAGTGTATTACAATGTATTAAACTTGAATCTATTATGAATTAACCAAGAAAATCAATCAGAAGAGTGAATTAAGAAAGAATTTAAACAAGTCGTCAAATCATAACAAATCAACCAACAAACTGCAAAAATGAATTAAACTTGTATTAAAAGTGTATTACA
>NC_064285.1:51580711-51613367 GCF_019186545.1 Solanum stenotomum | reverse complement strand
TGAAGGTTAGTATAGCCGAGATACAGAATTAAGGATGAATTAAACAAGTAACTAAGACATGCAATCAAATTTAAAGCTTCTAACCTTTCAAACTTCAAAAAACTTCAAATTCAACTCTCTGCTCGACTTGATTCGTCTCAAAACTGCACTGAATTCACATCTCTGAAGGTTAGTATAGCCGAGATACAGAATTAAGGATGAATTAAACAAGTAACTAAGACATGCAATCAAATTTAAAGCTTCTAACCTTTCAAACTTCAAAAAACTTCAAATTCAACTCTCTGCTCGACTTGATTCGTCTCAAAACTACACTGAATTTACATCTCTGAAGGTAGTATAGCTGTATTTGTGAAGAAAATTGTGAGTAAGAAGTGGCGAGAGAAAATCGCACCAACGAGAGAAAATTGGGAGCGAAAGATGGAAAGGACGAAGTGAATTTGATTTAATTCAGCCAAATTGTCATATATGGTTAAAAAAATAATGTTGACAAATATAGTAAATATTTTTAAAAAAGTATACAGGTAAGTGATTTCCCCTTTATTTATTTGACTCAATAAAAAAAGTTCAATGTACCATTTATAAATTATTTTGGATAACTGTACGATGGCATTATGTAATACCTCAAAAAAAATTAAGCTAAGATTTTTACGTCAAAGTTCATGATTTTCGAGTTCTTCTATTTCAAATATGCTCATTGCGAATTCTATTATTGAAATCACTACACTTCATGTTGTTAATGATCCTTGATTGATTAAGAATTCATGTTATTCTACAACATGATCCTTTCTTAGCTAAAGTTATTTGAAAATCTTGTCATACTATTTCTTATGCATTTTTTCATGAGTAAAGTATATTTCAAGATTTTAAAGAATTCTTTTAAGAAAGAGTTCAAGAAAATAAATTTAGTTTCAAGTGAATTATTTTAGAAGAGTTTCAAGAAAGCATATTTTTTATATCAAAATGCATATTTTCATAAAGAAAGTATAGAAAATTTCTTAAATAAAACATATTCAACTTTAAGGAAAGTATATCTCATATTTGGGAAAGCACAGTCAAATTTTCATAAAAGTATAGTCAAGTTTTAAAGTAAAGTTCAGATCAATCCAGTTAAATTCTAAATAAGTATTATGGAGCATAGACTTAAAGTAACAATTTTTTATTTTTTCCCTAAAGTGGGATACTTTTCATGAATTGAGACATCTTTACGGTTATTGATCATTATTACATTATTTTGGAATAGTATTGAGCATCAAGTTGGATAAGATTTTAGATAATCCAAACCTAAGAACTGCGCGACCAATGTAGAATAAAATCATGATGTTGGTTCGGGTCTCCTCAGAAATCCCCTTATAATAGCTTAGAAATTGGATCCATAGTTCAGTTTGTCCTTTACTCTAGAAAGGTACTAGATGACTCTAACAACGTGGCAAGATGTTGTATCATCGTTGTAATGATCTCCTGGTCATTTTTGTGTTTATCCCTCATGTTCGTTGCTTAGAGCTTTTCTGTAGCAATCCAAAGTCATTTATGACTTGCTGGGACTGACAATTCAGTCACCTGGTCGTTCGTTTAGTTTTTATGAGAGGTTAATGTTTTGGGAACGTTTGAACCTTGAACGATTATTTTTTATCAGAAGTTTAGGAAGATGACCTAAGAGTTCAATTTAAACGATTCCATCAGCTCTAGAAGGGTCATTTTAGGCTAGTAGATGACTCTCGAGACTCTCAGTGCGAGTTTGTGTGATTAGGTGTTTTAACTTTCAAGTTGAAGCCTAAGTTTGACTTTAGTCAACATTCTAAGTAAACGAGCTCGGATCATAATTCTGTCAGTGCGACTATCTCTGGAATATTAAGTTTGGTCTAGAATGACCCTTCGTTTAGGTCTCAAGGCTTTCGGGCTAATTCTGGGGCCCTTCGTGAATTTTGGTTTAAAATAAAATTTGGGTGTGGGACCTACTTTTTGTCAAAATGACCACGGATGGAAATTTCGATAGTTCCGTTGAGTCTGAAATTCCATTTTCAATAGGGTAGCATAGTTAGTTTGCAAGCACGGGGTTTTGGATGAATCTTGGGCACACCATTGAAGTTTGGAGGCACTAACCCTTTGTTATCAATTGAGGCCTCGTGTTCGCACACCTGGCCTCGCGTTCGTGAATGGATGATGCCATAGGTATGCACATTTCTCGAACGGTCGGCTAGCCTCGCGTTCACGAATGGCTGGCCCCTTGGGTATGCGCATTTCTCGAGCGACTGACTGGCCTCGCGTTCTTGCGCAGGCTACCGCGGTCGCGAGCGACTCACCGACTTGTCCCTCTATTTAAGCCATGGTTGTGTCAACTTTGGCTCCAATAGTAAAATTGCAATTTCTCCTCCGCCCGAACTTTAATTTTGGTGATTGAAAGTCCCACGCACTCGTAGTTGTTAGGGATATGTGGTGGAGTGCTTGTATTGTGTCGGTGACAACCTATACGAGGTAAATTTAGCACGAAGTTGCTGCCCCTTTTCCTTTTATTTTTGTTTTCATTGTGTGTTGTTGTTTTTATTTTTTTTAGACCGCGAATTGTGTCTTATTTTGAGACACAAGTTCAAGGCATAGTTTAGGACATTTTGACGAAGTCAGTTCTAGAATTTCCAGCACGTATCTCACGATTTCTGTTAGACTCTAAAAAATGGTATGTCTCCATCTTTGGTGATTTTAGTGTCTCTACGATCGTATTGACGTTGTGATCTTTTTATTGATAGTGTGGCAACTTTCAGAGGCCTTTCAAAAGGGAAAATCTCATGCCTTGTGATTTGGAGCGCGCTCGATTGGCCTATAGATAAGCTACGACTTCCTTTCTATTTAGATTGAGCATGACTATAAATTCATGACGATTAGTGTGAATTGATAGTGGGTACCTAGTTATTCCTTCTTTTCTTATTAGAAACCATGATTTAGGGTTGATTACTATTGTTCTGAGTGTAGTACCATGATTAGCTGGGGTTGTACGTGTGTTGTCTCATTCTATGTGATTTACTTTTTTTACTTCGGGTTTCTTGAAACATGTTTGGCCTTAGTCTAGGATAGTCTAGTATTGTCTTAGACTTGTGAATTGTCACTCCCCGAGCCTACACCCTGGGTGGGATTGGAACTCGAGAACCAATGCTGGCCCCAAGCAAACCCTTGGCGTAGCTTAACTCTTAGCGGAAAACTTACTCATCATAAAAATACTTTAAAAGTATACTGAAATCTCAATAGATAACTAGAATGTATAAAGAAACATTCACTAGCAAAAATGGCACTTAAGTCTCAAACATCAAAACAGGAATGGAAATGGAAAGACTCAAGAACTAACATCAACTAACTGTCTATGAAGCCTTTAACAACTAAGATGGACGTCGGGACAAGACCCACGACATCCTAATGAACTAAAATGATAAAGTCATAAAAAGGGGTCCTCCGAAAGCAAGGAGGCTCACCAACAACTCTGAATCTCAACTAGAATCAACGATACGCTGGATGCTGATCCTGGTTACTAGTATCTGCATCATAAAAAGATGCAGGCCAACTGGCATCAGTACATTGAATGTACGAACATGGGAGGAGAATTCTAAAACAAGACTTAAGCTTGAAAGGAACTGAAAGAACATACATGGGCTCAACTCAACTCAACTTAACTCATTTCAATATAAAGCAATAATATGAATGCAATATAAAGAAAAGCTTTTAAAATATGGATAGCAATTCTGTGTATTGAGAAATACAATAGTAACTCAGGTTGTATGCAAGGATACGATATAAACTCTGATTGTATATAAAAATATAATTAACACTATGTATATAAGAATACAAAATACTTTTGTGGGATTTTCTCTAACCGACAACCATCACTTAAGAGCTATGTGATGATATAACATTTTGCCTCACGCTGTCAGGGTCATCCTATACCTTGTCAGGGATATAGAACCTAACTATTAAGTGGATCCACTAGTCTATGCTAAAAAGCACTAAGGAATCATCTAAAAAGTATGACCCTTTTTTACCCATGATGGCTCCAAGGTTTATGGGGGGGTGAGAGTTGTCTGAACTCTCCCCCATATCAGTGCTCAATACTACTCACAAAATATACTAGCTCATATGTTTAAAAACATAACTCTTTCTATGATTTGAGATAATTGCTCAAAACCTTCCCCAAAGGTTCTCTTGGAAATCAGTGTTTCCTTTCTTGCTTAATTGTGAAAGCATTTACTCTTTACTGAAAACTAGCTCAAAGGCTCTTTTGGAAATCGGTGTTTCTTTCTTGTTTAAATGTGAAAACATTTACTCTTTGGGAATACATAGTCCCCATATACTCTTTTGAAGAAATGAACTTCACTCTTTACTCTTTACTTAACTCAAAACTCAAGTATTAAAACAAGTTTAAAACTTTTGCGAAAGACTTTTGAAAAGACTCTAAGAACTCTCTAGACTTGGCTCTTAATTTTCCTTGAATTTGAATTTATGGATTCAAGGTTATGATTCATGTTTATGGATGATTTCTAGATAAGTCATTTAGAATAGTTAAAATCGATAAGAAGTGTTAGTACACATTAAAAGGACTTAGACGGGCTAAATGACAAAAAACGCATGGGGGCGGATGACCCGGGCGCACTGTTGGCGTGGGGCAGATGACCCGAGCGCATTGCTGGCGCAGGGAACCAACCCCTGAAGTTCAGAGACTGCTTTTTGGCGCACTATTGTGGCGTGTCGCGCCATCTCTTCCAGGTAAACCCGACGAATTTTTCTTCTCGTTTTCTAGTTTTATCTAGACTAATTTCAATTCTTTTTCTCAATTTCTTTTTAGATTCAAATACCCAATATATATACACAAGAATCTACTCAAACACAACCCTAAAATCAACATGATTTCCTTAAGAACTCATCAATCTCATCCCAATCTCAAGAACAAAAGTCAATTTCAAGAACACAAATCAAGAACATTAACCTTCAACTTTCTAGAACAAATTTAACGCTGAAATTAATATGATTGGTGCATGGGTGAACGAGCCCAATGCTATGTGAACTCTAGGATTGAATCCTTGGCGAAATATGCAATCAATTCCTCAAGAAATAGACGAATTTTGACCTTTCTCTTCTTTTCTCCTCTTGAGTTCTTTTCTCTAAAATCCTAGCGTAATTTTGAGTGCGTAAACTAAACCAATTCAGTTTAGACCCCTACTTAATTACCAAAAATGAAATAAATTAATTGGGTATGGAAAAGTCCAAAATACCCCATTAAAATCCGGATAACTTTTCTTATCTAGACAACCCAACTTCAAATGGGCATATCTTCCTCATACGAACTCGAAAATGAGAAAACTCGATGGCGTTGGAAAGATAATTCCAAGAACTTTCATTTAAAGTCTTATTTTCCACCTAAAGTATCCTGTATTGAGAGTGATGGTCATTTGAAGTTGACCCAAAACTCATTCTTAGCATAACTTGCCAAATTTAAGATTTTCATTATTTCCAAAAATGGTTCTTCCTAATTCTAGCTCTTTCAAATAGCGCGGTGTTACAATATCTCCCTCCTTGGGAACATTCGTCCTTGAATAAGATCACTCTAAGTAGACTAAGGGTGTAATATTTAACATTTAGCTTAAACACCCAACAAGCAAATCTAACACATTCAGTATATCAATTAAAGAGTACTAAGAAGAGAATTAATACCTTGATCTGAAATTTCTCCGAACTCAAAGAGATGTGGGTATCTCTTCTTTATATCCTCTTCAGCTTCCCAAGTGGCTTCCTCAACAAACTGATTTCTCCATAAAACCTTAAGTCAAACTACATCTTTGGTTCTCAATTTGTGAACCTGGCGATCTAGAATCTGAACTCGGATCTCCTCATAAGATACGTTATCCTTAATACCAATATCCTCAGTAGGTATGATAAGTGAAGGATCGCCCATCCGCTTCTTCAACATGGAAATATGAAACATTGGATGAACTATTGCTAACTCTTGCGGTAGCTCCAACTCATAAGCTATATTACCAATCCTCTTGGATATTCTATAAGGACCAATATACCGGGGACTAAGCTTCCCCTTTTTACCAAATCTCATAATACCCTTCATGGGTGAAACCTTCAAATATACCCAATCATCTACTTCAAACTCTAAGTCTCTTTTCCTAACATCAGGGTAGGATTTCTGACGACTCTGCGCTGTTTTCAACCTTTCTTGGATAACTCTCACTTTATCCATAGCTTGATGAACTAATGTTGGTCCTATCAACCCAGCTTCACCAACTTCAAACCATCCAATTGGAGATCTGCATCGCCTCCTATAAAGAGCCTCATAAGGAGCCATCTGAATGCTAGAGTGGTAATTATTGTTATAAGCAAACTCAATGAGAGGTAGGTTATCATCCCAATTACCTTTGAAATAGATCATACAAGCCCTCCACATATCTTCTAAAGACTGAATAGTGCGCTCTGCTTGACCATCAGTATGAGGATGAAAAGCAGTACTCAAATTCACTTTCAAACCCAAACCTTTCTAGAAAGACTTCCAGAATTGTACACCTCTATCCAAAATAATGGAAACTGGAACTCCATGAAGTCTTAATACCTCTTGAATATATAACTTGGCATAATCCTTTGTTGAATGAGTAGTCTTTATCGACAAAAAGTGGGTTGATTTTGTCATTCAATCCAGAATCACCCAAATAGAATCATGTTACCAGCGAGACCGTGGCAAGCGAGTAATGAAATCCATATTGATCATCTCCCATTTCCATTCTGGAAGTTCTATACTCTGAGTCATACCACCTAGCCTTTGGTGCTCTACTTTAGCTTGTTGACAATTCGGGCATTTAGCAACGAACTCAGCAATACCTTTCTTCATACTATTCCACCAATATACTTCTCTCAAGTCATGATACATCTTTGTGGAACCCGGATGAATAGAATATCTAAAGCTATGAGCTTCCTCCATGATCCTCTCTTGGAGTTCATCCACCCTTGGTACACACAACCTACCTTGATACCTCAATACACCATCTCCCCCTTGTTCAAAAGCCATTACTTTTTGCTTATGAACATTTGCCTTCAATTCAAGCAAAATATGATATTGTTCTTGTTTTTCTTTCACTTCTGACACTAATGATGATTCAGCCCCATTCATCATCACTATTCCTCCTTCATTGGAATCCATTAACCGAACTCCTAATCGTGCAAGTCTATGCACATCTTTTGCTAACTCTCTCTTCTCCTCTTCAACATGGGCGGTACTACCCATACACAACCTGCTCAAGGCATCAGCAACAACATTAGCCTTACCTGGGTGATATAAAATACTCATGTCATAATCCTTGAATAACTTTAATCACCTCCTCTGTCTGAGATTAAGCTCTTTCTGACTAAACACATACTGGAGACTCTTGTGATCGGTGAACACATCCACATGAACACCATAAAGATAGTGACGCCATATTTTCAAAGCAAAATACTACGGCAACCAACTCTAGATCATGGGTGGGTAGTTCTTCTTGTGAACTTTCAGCTATCTGGAGGCATAAGCAATAACTTTACAATTTTGCATTAACACACAACTCAATCCAACTCTGGATGCATCACAATATACAACAAAGCCTTGTGTAACCTCTAGTAAGGTCAATACTGGGCAGTAGTCAACCTAGTTTTCAATTCCTGAAAGCTTTTCTCACAAGCCTTAGACCATTGAAACTTAATTATTTTTTGAGTCAACTTGGTCAAAGGATACGAAATAGATGAGAACCCCTCGACAAGCTTTCTTTAATATCCAGCCAACCCCAAGAAACTCCTAATATCAGTTGGAGATGTGGGTCTAGGTCAATTCTGCACTGCCTCTATTTTCTGAGTATCAACTCTAATCACATCACCGAAAACAATGTGGCCCGGGAATACCAATGACGCATGCCAGAACTCATACTTAGAGAACTTGGCATACAACTCTCTATCCTCTAGAGTTTGGAGAACTATTCTGAGATGACTAGCATGATCTTCCTCATTCCTCGAATAGNAACTCCTAATATCAGTTGGAGATGTGGGTCTAGGTCAATTCTGCACTGCCTCTATTTTCTGAGTATCAACTCTAATCACATCACCGAAAACAATGTGGCCCGGGAATACCAATGACTCATGCCAGAACTCATACTTAGAGAACTTGGCATATAACTCTCTATCCTCTAGATTTTGGAGAACTATTCTGAGATGACTAGCATGATCTTCCTCATTCCTCGAATAGATTAGTGTGTCATCAATGAATATGATAACAAACATATCTAAATAAGGCTTGAATACTCTATTCATAAGGTCCATGAACACTACAGGTGCATTAGTTAAACCGAACGACATGACCAGAAACTTATAATGACCATAACGGGTCTTGAAAACTATCTTTGGAATATCACATTCCCTGACTCTTAACTGATGGTAGCCAGATCTGAGGTCTATCTTAGAGAAACAAGTGGCACCCTAAAACTGATCGAAGAGATCATCAATTCTCATAAGAGGTGTTCAACTAACAGTAATCTATACACATTCTAAGGGAACCATCTTTCTTCCTCACAAATAAGACTGGAGCGCCTCAAGGTGAGACACTTGGTCGAATAAAACCTTTTTCTAAGAGATCTTTCAAGTGTTTTTTGTAACTCTTTTAACTCTGTTGGTGCCATCCTATATGGCGGAATAGATATAGGACGAGTATCAGGAAGAATATCTATACCGAAGTCTATTTCTCTCTCAAGAAGGACTCTGGGAAGATCATCTAGAAAGACTTTTGGAAACTCTTATACTACTGGAACTGACTTAATATGAGGTATCTCAACACTAGAGTTATTAACTCGGACTAAGTGATAGACACACCCCTTGGAAACTAACTTTCTCGCCTAAAGTACGAAATCAAATGACCCTTAGGCACTGCTGAACTACTCCTCCACTCTATATTTGGCACATTAGGAAAATGGAACTTGACAACTCGAGTTCTACAATCAATTGAGGCATAATAGACATGAAGCCAGTCCATACCTAGAATGACATCAAAATCTACCATGGCTAACTCAACTAAATCGGCTATGGTGCTCTTGTGATTGACGGAAATGGTATAATCACGATAGACTTTCTCTGCTAGAATAGACTCACCAACAGGTTTAGAGACACTGAAAGGCTCAAAAAGTTTCTCAGGAAGAACATCAAAATTCATCGCAACATAAGGAGTTACAAAGTATAAACTCACTCCTGGATCTAGCAAAGCATAAACATCAAAGTTAAAGACTTGGATCATATCAGTGACAACATCTGGCGAATCCTCTTGCTCTTGGAGACTAGTGATAGCATAAAGATAGTTTACTCCTCCGCCTGCCCCTGAAGTAGCTCCTCTAGATGCAGCTTTGTCTAGTGGACCAATTGAAGAAGACTGGCTCTATTGCCCTCATTACCATTACCCTGCCTGTTCTTAGGACACTCTCTCATAAAATAACCGTTATGACCACACTTGAAGCAACCAGTGGAGCCATCATGACACACCCCTGAGTGGCTCCTACCACACTTAGCACATGCATGAGTCTTAGTACCCCTTGTGTCATACTACCTTGAGAATGCGCATGTCTAGATCTGAAATTCTGTAAGTTCTGACTATTGTACTCACTTTTGTTCCTTGGTACAGATGCACTAGCAGATGATGGGACATGTCCCTTTTGTTTCTGTTGGAAAGATGATCGGTTAGCATTACTCTTCTGTTGTCCGAATTCATTCCCTGTCTTAGCTCTCTTATTTCGAAATTTCTTTCTATCTTTCAGCTTCTCTTCCTCAACCTGTTGTACATGGATCATCAGCCTTGCTATGTCCATATCTCTTATCAACATAACTGTTTTGCCTTCCCTACTAGACAAACGAGACAACCCGGCAACAAACAAACTCATCCTGCTTCTCATGTCGGCAACCATCCCCTGAGCATAGCAGGAAAGTTGTGTGAACTTCATACTATACTCAAGAACACTTAAAGAATCATGTTTAAGAGTGAGGAACTCTCGTACCTTTGCTTCTCTCAGTTCTCGGGGAAAGAAACGCCCAAGAAGGCCTCCTCAAACAAAGCCCAACTCACAAGTGGTGCACCCTCAACTTGATTCTTCTTCCATTGATCAAACCAGATTCTAGCGACACCATTCATTTAGTATGAAGCTAGTTCCACCCTCTCAGTATCAGCAACATGCATAATCTCAAAAACCCTTCGAAGCTCCTCAACAAAGTTTTTTGGATCCTCAGTGACACTTGAACCAGTGAAGCTTGGACGATTCATCCTTAATAACTCATAGATCCTTGAAGTATCAGCCATTTCCTGTCGATTCTCTCTCTGTCCAACTTGATTGGTCACAACTTAGCTCAACATCTGGATAGCTTCGCGGAACTTATCATTGGTGACCTCTACTTGGGGTTGCACTTCTGGTGCATTAGGTACCCCTAGATCCTGTGGTTCAACATTCCTTCTAGCGGGACGACCTCTGATAGCTCATCGTGGAGGCATGATCTAAAAGACACGCGTAAGCACGAATTAGAAGAAACTTTTTAGAGATAAACTCAATCGCACGAAATGAGTATGAAAGAAGTGAGATAGTTCCTAAGTGTCGCAGCCTTCTAATTATATATGTGGTGCACTTCACACCGATAACTAGGACTCTACAAACACGACTTCATAGACTCCCTAGGACTCTTGAACTCTACTACCAAGTTTGTCACGCTCCGAGCCTACACCTTGGGTGAGACTGGCACTCGAAAACCATTGTTGGCCCCAAGAGAACCCTTGGCATTTCATAAATCTTAGCGGAAGACTTACTCATGATAAAAATTCTTTAAAAGTAGACTAAAATCTCAATAGATAACTAGAATGTATAAAGAAACATTCACTAGCCAAAATGGCACTCAAGTCTCAAATATCAAAACAAGAATGGAAAGACTCAAGAACTAACATCAACTAACTGTCTATGAAGCCTCTAACAACTGAGATGGACGTCGGAACAAGACCTACAACATTCTAATGAACTAAAATGATAAAGTAATAAAAAAGGGTCTTCCGGAAGCAAGAAGGCTCACCAACAACTCTGAAACTCAACTAGAATCAACACTGCGCTGGATGTTGGTCCTGGTTACCTGTATCTGCATCATAAAAAGATGCAGGCCAACTGGCATCACTACATTGAATGTACGAGTATGCGAGGGAAATTCTAAAGCAAAACATAAGCTTGAAAGGAACTGAAAGAACATACCTGGGCTCAACTCAACTTAACTCATTTCAATATAAAGCAAAAATATGAATGCAATATAAAGAAAAGCTTTTAAAATATGGATAACAATTTTGTGTATTGAGAAATACAATAGTAACTCAGGTTGTATGCAAGGATACGATATAAACTCTTATTGTATATAAAAATACAATTAACAATGTGTCTATAAGAAAACAAAATACTTTTGTGGGATTTTCTCTAACCGACAACCATTTCTTAAGAGCTATGTGATGATACATCGTTTTGCCTCACGCTGCCAGGGTCATCCTATACCTTGCCAGGGGTATAGAAACTAACTACTAAGTGGATCCACTAGTCTATGCTAAAAAAGCACTATGGAATCATCTAAAAAGTATGACCCTTTTATACCCATGATGGCTACATGGTTTATGGGGGGTGGGAGTTCTCTGAACTCTCCTCCATATCGATGCTCAATACTACTCACAAAATATACTAGTTCATATGTTTAAAAACATAACTCTTTCTATGATTTGAGATAATTTCTCAAAAACTATCCCAAAGGCTCTCTTGGAAATCAGTGTTTCCTTTCTTGCTTAATTGTGAAAGCATTTACTCTTTACTGAAAACTAGCTCAAAGGCTCTTTTGGAAATCGGTGTTTCCTTTCTTGTTTAAATGTGAAAACATTTACTCTTTCGGAATATATAGTCCTCATATACTCTTTTGAAGAAATGAACTTTCCTCTTTACTTAATTCAAATTCAAGTCTTAAAACAAGTTTAAAGCATTTGCGAAAGACTTTTGAAACGGCTCTAAGAACTCTCTAGACTTGACTCTTAACTTTCCTTGAATTTGAATTTATGAATTCAAGGTTATGATTCATGTTTATGGATGATTTCTAAATATTTAGAAGTCATTTAGAATAGTTAAAATCAATAAGAAATGTTAGTACACTTTGAAAGGACTTAGACAGGCTAAACGACGAAAAACTTGTGGGGGCGAATGACCCGAGCGCACTACTGGCGTGGAGCGCCAACCCCTGAAGTTCAGAGACTGCTTTTTGGCACACTGCTGGCTCGCCACTCCAGCCCTGCTGGCGTATCAGTGGCACGTCGCGCCAGCTCTCCCCACGTAAACCCGACAAATTTTTCTTCTCGTTTTTTGGTCTTATCTAGACTAATTTCGATTCTTTTTCTCAATTTCTTTTTAGATTCAGATACCCAATACATGTACACAAGAATCTACTCAAATACAACCCTAAAATCAACATGATTTCCTCATGAACTCATCAATCTCATCCCAATCTCAAAAACAAAAATCAATTTCAAGAATACAAATCAAGAACATTAACCTTCAACTTTCTAGAAAGAATTTAACGCCTAAATTAACTTGATTGGTGCGTGGGTGAACGAATCCTACGCTATGTGAACTCACATACCTCGTAGGATCGAATCCTTGGCGAAATCCGCAATCAATTCCTCAAGAAATAGACGAATCTTGACCTTTCTCTTCTTTTCTCCTCTTGAGTTCTTTTCTCTAAAACCCTAGCGTAATTTTGAGTGCGTAAACTGAAACAATTCAGTTTAGACCCCTACTTAATTACCAAAAACGAAATAAATTAATTGGGTATGGAAATATCCAAAATACCCCATTAAAATCCGATTAACTTTCCTTATCTAAACATCCCAACTTCAAACAGACATATCTCCCCATACTAACTCGAAAATGAGTAAACTCGGTGGCGTTGGAAAGATAATTCCAAGACCTTTCATTTAACATCTTATTTGACATCCAACTAATCCTGTACTAAGAGTTATGGTCGTTTGAAGTTGACTCAAAACTCATTCTTAGCATAACTTGCCAAATTTCAGATTTTCATTATTTCCAAAAATGGTTCTTTCTAATTCTAGATCTTTCAAATAGCGGGGTGTTACATGAACCTTGTGACTTTGGTATGTCTTTGACATCGTTCGGATGAACTAGGTCCTTGTAGAATGGAATAACAAACTTGTATATGATAGTATGACCCCTTAATGTAGGTGTTTGCACAAATTGTTAGCCCTTTCTGTCTCCTCTCCCTATTTTTGTGGCTTCGATGCGTTAATGGAGATTGTGTTCTTTATCGGGATTGGAGTTCTTCCGACTTGGAGCCTTTTGTGATACACTTGACAGTAGACGTCGATCCACGATGACTTAGAGCCTACCTGCGGCCCTCTTCGGAGTCGATATGCCCCCGGACACTCTTGCTAGTTTGGCGATTGACGCCTCTAGAAGTGGAATGGTTGGCTGGGTGACCTGGATATCTAAGATCCTCTATAGAGTTGACACGCCCCTGTATCGCCCATGTTAGCTGGGTAACTCACGTCCCTAGGAATGGATATCTGGCTGAGTGGCCTAGATTGATTTTCATTCTTACTAGTTGTGTTGGGATTTGACTACTTCTTGGTTACTTAGGATGGAAGCCCTGTTGATATTTTGGATTCGAATTTGGGTTACTCTTCTTCCTTGTAGACTTAGCTATTATGTGTATCTGTCGAGCTTATGGAAGTCTGTTACGCTTTTATTTAAACTTGTGCACGAGTGTACTTTCTAGGCTTATGGGGTTCAGTTAGGTTTAGTTTAGTTGTACTTAGATTTACATTTGGTTTACTCGTGTACCTTATTTTCATATCCGCTTTGACCTCTGCTTGTATCTAGATTTTATCTTTTCAGGTTGTTTTTATCTTTCTTGCTCGGTTGGCCTATGATGTCTACTGAGTACCTTGTTTTGGTATTTATGATACACTCTGCATCTTCTCGTGATGCAGGTCCTAGTACTAGCCGCTATTGGTGATCGTTCGTGCCGTCTTTTGAAGCTCGTGGATATCAGAGACGAGGGTGAGCACTTAGCGTCCTGGATCAACCTGTCTCATTCTGTATATATGTTAGCTTGTCTTTTGTTTTTTAGACAGCTCATTATGGTCCATTTTTGGGACTTGTATTTATCTTGTTAGACAACTTTGTACTCGTGACTTCCAGGTTCTAGGAGGAAATTTATTATATATAGTTTTTGGGTTGCTTTTCGTTTTGGTCATTTCTTATTATTAGCATTACTTTCTGGTTAGTTCTATCCTTGTACTCAATACTTTTCGTTCTGGGTACCGGTCGACTTACCTACTGGTGGGTTTTAGTAGGTGTCATCATTACTTCAGAAGTCGAATTATGACAATCATGAGACTCAAAGTGTGGTTGTCGGTTAGAGGAACTCCCATAAAAAGACATTATTTTCAGTATTTTCTACTACTACATACATAATTAATTGAAAATCTTAGTTGTTAAAGTACACATGCATGCTTTACTTTATAGTTGACTATTTTACGGTCTACCTTCATATTTACTCTTTCAGTTTAGTGTATTCAGTTTAGCCAGTTAATTCATTCAACTATTTTACAAATCATACATTCAATGTAATGATATCATTTTGTGTTGCATTTTTAAATGACGTAAATTTAGGTTTACAGGATCGGAAGCATACACTTTGCTAAGATCTTTCTCCATCAGTATTTGGTTAGACCTCCTTGATTTGGAGGGTTCCAGTTTATCTAGTTATTCATTACTTAGTAGGCATTGCTAGTGGAGTATTCAGGTAGCAGGGATCTTGTCCCGACACATGTTTTCAGTTTATTAGAGGCTTCATGGATGAGTTAGATGAGTCTGTGTCACGATCCAAAAATCGAGTGTGATGGCACCTGCCTTATCCCACCAAAATAGGTCAGCCTAACAACCCTCAACAATGGTAAATGTGGAAGTAAGAAAGAAATAGGAAACCAATCATAACATAAGATAGAATCCATAATATAACTAAAAATTCTCCTGGTGGAGTTTATATCTCAGATGGTCACTCAACTTTCAATAGTTCACTTAGAAAGTCACTCAACTTTGAGTTGTTCACTTCGAAAGTCACTCAACTTTATTTTATAACTCAAAAGTCACTCAACTATTAATAGTTCACTTAAAAAGTCACGTAACTATTGATATTTTACTTAAAAAGTCACCTAAATTAATTTCTTCATTAATTTTTGTAAAATACAAAAAAAAATTAACTATTTTTTTAAAAAAAATAATAAGATGCTTATTTTAATTATTTTATTGAATTTTTTTGAAGTATAATTTTTCTTTTTACCTATTTTTTTTAAAAAAAATGGTATCGTGCTGCGTCTTTATTTTTTTACTGTACTTCTTATTAATTCCAACTTCTTCTTCTTTTATGATCATTTTTTAACATATTTAATTCCAGTTATATATAATTGATAAAACGGAAAAAGGTTTTTTTGGGTCAATTGCTACGGTACGTTTTCCAAAAAAATTATAATTAAATAATTTGGATTAACAAAATAATTGAAATAAATATCTTATTATTTCTTTAGAAAAGTAGTTTAACATAAAAATTAAATTTCAATAAAATTTTATGAAAAAAATATTTAAAATGATTGAGTGACTTTCTAAATGAAATATCAATAGTTGAGTGAATTTCTAAGTGAAACATCAATAGTTGAGTGATTTTTGAGTTATAAAACAAAGTTGAGTGACTTTCTAAGAGAACAACTCAAAGTTGAGTGACTTTCTAAGTGAACAATTCAAAGTTGAGTGACTATCTGAGATATTAACTCAAACTTGGTGTCATGTGTACAAGTAGTTGAACAATGATGTGTTCTATGTATTTTATAAAAGATTAAAAAGTTTTGAAAATACCCTTCCTTGGTCAAAGAGTCCCCAAAAACAAAACCAAGACTTGTTTGATACCTTTTATTTAAATTTCTCAAATTATTTGTTGTATATACAGATTATTTCATGTATCCACATAAATGTAATATGCATCCATATGTGAATTACTTATACAGTATGATTTATATTGTATTAGATGTATCTCTATAATTGTAATTAGTCTCATCGATTAAATAAATAATTCAAATACTATACTATGATTACGTATTCATAGTGTCAATTTATTAGTACAAATTTATTGACTTCTATTTTTAACTTATATATTTGTATTCTTTTAATGAATCGCTATTTTTCATATTGTAAAGTAAACAAGAATCGAAAAATGCATACATATTATCATATTTTTCAAAAAAACCCATGAAAAGTCGCAATCAATTAAAAAAATATGAAAATACATCAACAAAACTTTAAAAAAAAATCAAATGTATCTAAAAATAAGAAAATTCATCTCTTCATTGAAAAATAGTTACAAGTACGTCGAGTATGACCTTCTGGCCACACTGTCCACAACAATTCGTGCTTGATGATATTTTTCACTTATATTCTTATGTTTTCTCTTTATTTGACCTCCCGGATCATCACTTGAATTTAGGGGGTAAAACAACTTCGTCTAACACACTGGAAGGTATATGCCAATTCTTTTCATCTGATAGCATATTGATATCTCATACAAATTAATCACAGTTTCTGGCTTGTAATATTCTGAGTAGTATGTCCTTGCCTTTTAAAACAACAATTGCATGTGGACATGGTAGCTCGTCCAATTGGAATCTTTCACATGAACATGTTTTACTAATCAAGCAAACAATGTATCATCTTCCACTGTCATGAACTCAACACAATGATTAGAAGAAGCTCTTTTCTTAAATGTATTTTTTTTTAAAATAATATAATATAAACTTCATACCAATACAAATACCAATAATGCTCCTACTATACCGTCATGTATCAAACAACATGCATTATATATATATATATAAATATCTCAAAATTTTACCATCAAAACAGTAGATACATTGTTCATGTATTTGACATACACGCATTTACGTATAATGCATCATGTACCTCGTTATAATTTTCATAATGTATCTTATTTTTTAATCATTTATTTGATACATATTTCATGTTAATGTCATTAAAAAAAATATTTTTGATAATAAATATATGTACCGTTATACAAGAAGACTTTGTCTCATTCAAAACTAGCATTTCATGAAACCTTCTTCCAAGAGTAGTAATAGTATATGTTGTCTTTTCTCTATTTTGCGATTCCAATCTTCAAACAATGTTAGAGTTTGTTGCAAAAAATTAATTATTGATAGTTCTCTTGCCTCTAATAAACACGAACTGATACACTCTAAAATATTTGATGTCATCATCCTATTTCTATTTATCGGTGCATATACTCCTGCCCACTTCTCTTATCCATCTAACATAAGACAGTCATTCACTCTATGGTCCATGTTCTCTACTCTTTTCATCAGTTCATCAAAATTTTCTTGCTTGTATTTATTTGCCATCGCATAAAATATACCGCTTAATCTATTTTTGCTCTTTCTGTAATTCTTACATACATTCCTCCATAAATGTTATACACAAAAACAATGAGGTAAAATATGATACACTCTACTTACCCCTGTATAATGCTTTCATTATAGTCCGATACAACACACATATTGACATGTTCCCCAAATGCACCTTTGAAATGCTCAAAAAATTATGTCCAAGAATTATCATTCTCCGAGTCAACTACACCATAAGCAAATGATAATATACATCCTGAAAAATGATTATTAAGGTACATGCCATTATAATTCATATTTACATTCTTGTTTCATTCACGAATATAATAATGTATCTGATAATATTATATTGACACATCTACTACATATAGAGTGCTAGCAAAAACAAATATATCCTTATACGCTCATTTTAGGTCAATGTCATTCCCAATAATAATTGACCTACAAAGCTCAAAATCATTTATAAAAGGATACAACGCTATGAATAGATACATGAACTCATTCTTTGCTGACTCATGCATTTATATGTAAGAATTTGAATACACAGTACCCATAATATACAAGTACCTAGACATTTTAATGTAACTTGCAATCGGATCACCTCTTGACATTTTAATAACTTTCTCCTTCAAATGCCACACCTTCATGTAATTAATGTCTATTTCCAAGTCATATTTAACGTCTTCTTGAATATCCTTTGGAGTATGCTTTCTTTTATGATTATCATATTTTGGAGCAATTATTTTCGCTAGTAAACCAATTGTTGTTTGATACTGTGAGTATACCTTATCCTTCAATGAACATGTATGATCGTTACTAAAACATCTAACTTGAGAAAAGCTTGACTTAATCAAACAAGATGCTTTGAATAACCACTGACACTCCTCATATAAACATCTCAAAAAATAACTGCACACAAAGGCACACATTTAATAAATTATACATTATTTTTATGAGATACGAGCTTAGAAAAACTAATATATGCTATAAAAATTGTTACTCTTAATTAAATCTAAGATCATTACTATTAAAAAGATATACATTATGTTTTTGAGATACATGCTATAAAACTAAGATACATAATAGAAAATTCATTACTTTAAATCTAAGATTATTACTATTAAAAAGATATACATTATGTTTCTAAGATACATGCTAAAAAGTAAAGATACATGCTAGAAAAATCATTAATTTTAAATCTAAGATCATTACTCTTAAAAAGCTATACATTATGTTTCTGAGATACATCCTACAAAATAATAATCGATAAATGACTAATCTTCAACTTTGAATTGAAAATTACAGACATAATTGTATCTTTGTCCTTATAATCTGCTTAATAATCTGAACAACTTTGTGATTACAATTGACAATAACATGATCCGAATCCATATCCAAAACGCATTGCCCCTCAACATTACGATTTTTTCCAATAACTAATGAAGTTTCAGCTCCCACTTGAACAATTGATATATCTACCTCAAAAGATATTTCACCATTACTATTATATCCAAGTTTTGCTCTATAGTTGTTATGCATAATGGATACAACCCGTAATTTATTTGACGTCTTCTTAATTTCATGAAAAAAATCTCATTCCCATCTCATTTTGAATTTTCGTTGCAATTAAATTGTCTTCCATCGTGTATCTGATCTCCATGATTTTGCATGTATGATCGATTCCTAGTTGTGTTGAAACACCTTTAACTATATCGTTGTAGGCCACGTTATCTTTCAATAGTATTCCATTGATTATATAATTTTTGTAATCAATATATGAAATTCATGAACATGAAAACCTCAACAATATGGTGATATTGACCATTGTGACAAAAACTCACAACCTCAAGAAACAAAAAAAAAAAGAATTGCTGCCAAGAAGATGAAGTTTACAATTAGAAAATTATTTTGATTTTATGAATTTGACATGGAATATTTGTTAGAGTTGATATACCGAGAATGATGAAAATCTGTTAGAGTAGTCAATTAATCTTCAATTACTCCTTAATTCAAGAAAATTAGTTACAACCATTTAATTCAAATGAATAAAACATGTATCTCGCTTTTTTCAAATCGTCGAATACATGTATCTGTCGAGTAATAATAACAGTATCCAAAAAACAAAATATGATACATAAAGTAATATTCAAAATTACCATAAATCTTAGTAATTAGGATCTAAACAAGCAAAATCTATATAGTTTGCTCTTTTTGAATTTCTCCTCAATTAATCCATTTTTGATGGGCCCATGTAAGAGGGAAGGGTCGATAAAATGAGCCCAAACATTAGTTTCGCGCGTTGGCGAACCTCAAAATTGAATAATATAGGGTTTAGAGAGGGGATAAAGTAAAGAATTTATTCAAACAAAATATTTTACTACTCTTATCTTCTTCTTCTTCGTAGAAAGTAAAGCAAAGCAATAGTGTAGGCTTTGTGTTTGAGTAAATGTCTGAATGGCTCTGCTAAAACCTTTTCCTCTTCAATACTCTCTTCGTCGCATGGCTTTTCGCTATCTTTTTCATTGTCACTCTCATACTCTTCCCTTTTCTTCAACCTCTCTTTCTCCACCCTCTATTTTCCTTAACACCAGGTTCCTCTCTCTCGCCCCTCTTTATGTATCCGTTTCTTTATGTGTTTTAAGTTATACAAAGTTAATTTTGTAAGGTTAGCTGAATTTTTGTTAAAATGAAGGACATTTTGTAGCAAGTGTATTTTTTTTTCATGTTTCTGTTTTGGGTATTGAATTTACAAGCTGTACCATTTTCTGATGTAGGGATTAATAAGAATGTTTTGGGTTTGGGTTGGGTTATTTGTTGAAATGAAGGTTAATTTTGATTACTAGAGTCTCTTTTTTGTTCTTACCAGTTTAATATTTTATTAGTATATGGGTTTGAATTTAAAGAGGGGAAAGGTACTACCTTTATCGCTGTGTAGCAATTTTGGTTTTGGACTTTAGTTACTGGTGTAATATATTTCATCAAGTGAGTTGAATGTTGCACACCCAATACATGTTAATTTGTTTTTTATATATGTTTTTTTTCTCTGTATTTTGAAAAATTGATTGTTGTTCTTGTTTGGTTGGAACATATAACTTCATTTTTGAGGTGTGTGAATGTTCTTGGTCAGCTGAATATGTCTAAAGAGAGGCTGTTGGTCTTATTTCAAAAGAGGGAAATGCAACCCTTTTCTTTGTTTATAACTATTTGAGTTCTTGAAAATTTGCTTATTGGTTATCTGCTACACAACTTTTGGATTTGTTGCAGGGTGATTAATAGGCTGAGAAGGGTGTCGGATGGGATTTTTATTAGAAACGTGGTGTCTCCAAGAGCTTTTATGTCATCAAGCATTACTACTGAGGCTTTTCAAGAAAATACTAAGTCAAAAGCTTATGGTTCTGAGCAAATTCAGGTGAAAGAAAAACTATTGTCATTATCATATATGACGTTTTAGATTGGGTGAAAGTGAAGAACTATCGATCCGGCAGGAAACAAACATATTATTTTAGAGTCCTAGATAGTGTAGGTCCTTTTGTGAAACCTGAAAGAGTAATGTCTTTCAAGTGAGAAAATTTCATTGTGGTGTAATGTCTACAAAGATGGGATCACAGCTTGATGCTGGATTCTAGGTTGGTGGACTATTCGTTTCTAAAATGAAAGCACTTTTGAAGATTAAAAACTGACGCAATGACAGGCATTGGACAAGTAAAACAGGGACAGAATGCTTTAGACACTATGTGGCCTTTGCTATTTGTAGTTCCTCAGAACACTAAGAATTTAACTTATACAAATAATTAACCAATCTCTGCTAGATAAAATAGAAATATCTGAAATCTATGTTAAGTATTTGAAGCTATTCTCTCTATTAGAAAATAGATTGAAATATTAGATTAAAATGGTAGTGTACTTAAGATGGAAAATGCTTTCTGTGGGAAGTGTTTTACCTTGGGAGATCTTTTGTCGTATCATTTTCTAACATTTTGTTGGGTAAAAAATAATAAAAGTTGATGAATAAGTAAGGTCTGAAGCTAGTGATTTTTTAAAATTTTTTTGAGAGAGGTAATTGTACTGTAAATGTAACACTCAGAAAGTGTTGAGATATAAACAGGTTAGCAAAAAGCAAAAGAAGAATCCTTTTCCAATGTATAGGGATTCTAAGAGGCTAAGTATTGATTCTGGTTCATTTACAGATTCCTCCTTCGACCAAAAAGAAAATAGAAGTATACAGTTAAATTTGATCTTTTCAATTGAGTTAGCTTTATCTTCTATCTTTCATTTTAATAGTCTTATGAATGCTGAGATTGTATTCCACCACTATGTTGTCTTGCTCCTCTTTCTGCCTCCGTTCTAGCATTGTAGTGGGCCTGAGATAAGTGAATTAGTGAATTGAAGTAAGAGTTGAGATATTTGTAATTGAAAATAATTTCACATCAGTGACGGAAGTCATATTCCTCCCTTTGGTGGAAAATAATTTCCTTTGAGAAAATATTTACACAATACAATGTTGCTAGACATTGAATAATTTTTTCAAAAACAAAAACAGAGTCTTTATACCAAACACACCCGATCTTATTATGAATTTTGAAAGTTATCATCCATTTGTAAGTGATCTGGTGTTATACATGTAAATAATGAAAAAAAATGCAATTCTTTCTTTTCAATTTTGTTACTTACCCTTAATCTTTTTGTCCTTTTCACTTTACTCTGTTCTGAGAGCTTCTCGACCCTGCGGCTGTTGCAAATATGATGCAACAGTATTTTCTCTTTCAGTTGCTGCTCTGGGGAAATAAGTTGAATTTACTTTGGTGGTCTTGTTTCTTCTTTACCTTTCTGTCCTTTATTTGATCAAGGATATTTATATGCGTAGTTTGCTCATTAATCTGCTCTATCAGTGTGTTATGTAGGTTTGGAGTTGTTGATTTCTTATGATTAGCTTGACTTGAATATAAACACGTAGTTTAGGGTGACTAGGAAAATAGTTGAATAAAAAAAACTTCTTTCACTGGTGATGCAACACTGATGTCAAATATTTTATTTTGAGTGTAAGTATATATTCATAAGTACTGAAGTACATGCAGTGGATACATAGTGTTTAGTCTCTCATTGACTGAAGAGTGGATAAGCACTACTATATTGTGCATTACCTTGTATGGAACGCTGCAAGGCACAGTCAGCTTTTGAGATACAGTTTACTTGGATAAGAATGTAAAAGACAGTAACCTTCAAACTTAACTTTCATTAACATCTTGCTGCTTAATGCATATATATAGTTATGTAGGACATCTTCTATTTGTTTGTTTCTCAGCAGTAATTTTCTTCCTAAATTGTTTCTGTTTACTATTGAAAAAAGTTAATGATGTGAATAATATGTTGATAATTTACCAGTAAAAATAATCATTCAAATTGCTGCTTCTTTAGGTATTGGAAGGTTTGGATCCTGTCAGAAAAAGACCAGGAATGTACATAGGAAGCACAGGACCTCGTGGTCTCCACCATTTGGTATCTCTGGCCTTTTCTGTTTCCTTTCTTTTGATGTATTTGGTGGTGCTAATTATGCTTTTGTTTATTCTTGACTGAACTTTTACTGCCCCAGTTATTAATCATATTTTCTTCTAGGTTTATGAAATTTTGGATAATGCCGTTGATGAGGCACAAGCAGGATACGCAACAAAGATAGATGTGGTCCTCCATGCTGATAACTCCGTTGGCATCACTGACAATGGCCGTGGGGTATGAGCTGTCTTCTTCTCTTGTACAGAAGTGGAACTAATGTCATGGGAGAATGTGCACACTATCTTATGTAATTATTGCAAATGGTTTGCCTGTCATCTCATAAAGGATTGACTCAACCTTCTTTTGATATTATGTTGTATTACCCATATATGATGTTTGTGATTATCTCCTGTTCTCCCTTGCATATTATCATGGTCTGTCCTCCCTTTCAAGGAGAGATCCTGGGACCTGGACTGCTGCATTTGATAGAAATGGTTTCAGGATGTGTGCTAATAAGAAATTGATTTGCTTGTCTATAGTTGTCAAAGCCCCTTAAATTTTCTATCCTGATCAAATCCTATGGTTGTTGAGTGGAAAAGAAGATTCTCATTAAATTTAACATTTTGTTGGGATTTTTTCAGATTCCAACAGAGTTGCATCCAGTGACAAAGAAATCTTCTCTTGAAACAGTCTTGACGGTATGTTTGTACGGATATCCATTCTTAGATGCACATATATATATGTGTGTGTGTGTTTGTGTTTTATGTTTTATCCTACTCAATGTGTGGGGCTCAATGTCAACTTCTCATCTAATTACCAGGGTTATAGAAGTGTGTTTAAAGTTATGAGAACATTTAACCTACTGGTGGTTGAGATATTTTATTCTTTTGGAAATCCTTAAAGCTAACTGTATAATCATAAGGAAGTAGGATTTAAGAAAGCAAGTTCTTTTTGTACTCCTAAAGATAGTTCCCCGATATTGAAAGATAAAGGTATAGTTGCTCCAACAGTTCTGATCTAGTGCGTGATGTAGGGGTTAACGTAAATCACAGGTCCTAACCCTGCTCCAGGCAAAAGCATGGCATTTAAATGGAGAGGGGTTAAGGTCCATTATTCACTGTATTTCAAATTTTGCGCCACTATTCCTTGGGAATTTTTCTTGGTTATTAATTTTTTATTTTTAAAATTCAACGGTCAATAATATCTCATTCAACTTTTATAGAAGAGTTAGTGGAGCTTAGTTGTACTTTTCCGACGTCTTACTTCCCCAGTTGTCTTATCCTTCCCATACATATGGTGGCTATGAACTAAATATCGACCAGTGTAGCATAATCTTCTATTTACCATCATTAGTTAAACAGAACACGACCAAAGAAACTCAGAGCAGTGGTATCATCAACCCAAAGTTTATGCGCCTTACAAGAAACATTATTAGCCGTTTGTAAAACACTACAACAGTAAAGCATAATTGGTTGGAGTAAGGTGCAAGGTTCCACTTCCACTTCCGCTTTGTGTACAATCACATGTTTAGATCTGTTTTTATAAGTGTAATCCAGAAAATGTACTTATAGAGTAGAGCTACCACTCAAACTTAATTAGACTTCAAAAGCCTAAACAAAGAACAAATTTACTCTTGCTTAAAGTAGTTGGACACATGCTTTGCATGTGAGCCCTATATTACTAGTACACATGATTCTTTTCTAAAATCACACAAATATAATTAAATAAAACGTTTGAGTAGTAAAAATATATTGTGTCCTAAGACTAAAATAAGGAAAAATAATAATTGTACCATCGATTATAATATTCTAGAATCAATCTACTCCTTTAATTAATCTCAGAAATTTCTAATGAATCAATCAACAAGAAGTCATCTATTGTTTAATTTCACAGACCATGCTTTATTCCTTTAGCTGCTCTCAAATCTATTTCATTCTATTTTTAATTCAAAAAGTTATTTTGAACATTATCATTAAATCTCTATGAATCAACTTGCTTTTAAATTTCGGTTTTATTTGTTTTCATTAAGATGAAGACGTTTGAATTTGAATGCACATTTCAATGATTAAGATGTTGTCTCTAGATTTGACTACTAAATGATTAAGACGGTTTGTTTTTCAATATCCATATTAATGTACATTATTTATTTATATGTACATAATAAATATACTATTCAAATAAAAATTAATTAAATATTAAAAGAATAATATTAAAAAATAAAATCATTATTTGATTAAAAAAATGGAACACTTGTGCTTGCTAGTGATGTCGGAGATGGTTTGTAGTGGTGGTGATGATGGTAATAGTTGTTGTTAGTGGCTAGTAATGATGGTGGTGATAGTTATGATGGTGAAGGTGGTTGGTGTTGTGGTGACTGTCATGATGGTGGCGATTGGTAGTGGTGTTAGTGGTTCTAATGGTGAAGTTGGTTGATGTTAGTAGTTGGTGGTGGTTAAAGAATGTGTGGTGATGTATTTGTGGTAGTTGGTGGCGGTGCTAGTTATGATGGAGGTGGTTGGTTACCACATTGGTGGTAATGGATGATAGTAGTGGTGAAGGTGGCAACGGTGGTGGTATTGATCGAGAATGTATGGTGGTATTTGCGGGTGATTAGTGGTGGCATATGAGTGGTAGGGATGGCAATGGGGCGGGGGCGGGTTGAGCTTAATCCGCAAAACTTTTAATTTGCCCTGCCCCAACCCGCCCCACATAACAACTTTTTTCATTTTCAACCTGCCCCACCCCACCCCACCCCACCCCCTATAGACCTCCCCGCATAATTTTCTTAATGTTTTCTTTTTCTATTTAAGTTTGATACTAAAAATAAAATTCATACAAATAAAATTATTTTTTCATTAAGTTGTATTAATTTAATAGGATAGTGACTTAAAATTTTATTTTTTAGAGGTCAATTGGGAAACATGTAAGAAATTATATTATTTTTTATTGAACCATTTTCATTACTATCTTGAATATTTTAGTAGCTTTAAAGAAATTATCTTACTAAATAATACTCTACATGTAAAAACTTAAAATTAAGTTTGAACCCACATAAAATCACTTATACCCGCAACCCGCCCCGCCCCACATTAATTTTTAAAAAACCCACTTAAACCCGCCCCGCACAACCTTAAACCCGCCTTGCCCCGCATAGCTTTAAACTCACCTCGCCCCGCCCCATTGCCTTCCCTAATGAGTGGGTTGGGTAAAATTTGGGCGGGTTGAGAATGGGTCAACATAAAATGGGTAATAATTCAACCAGCCCATATTTCATATGGGTAAAAATGGGTTGGGTAAAATACAAGTTTACCCATATCTACCCATATTTTCATGAGTAAATACTAAATAGTACTCTACTTTAGAATTAAACATGGATAAAATGTTTTAGCCTTTTCTTAGATGAAAAATATTGAAAATACTTTATTTAGTTTTATTGTATCATTAAAGTCAAAAAAATTCCTATAAGTTTTCAATATAAAATAAATTTATGTAATAAATGAATATTTGCATTTTAGGAGTAAAACGTGTTTAAGACACTTTACACAATATCAATACTAATACATGACATGCTTACTTTACACTATTATTTGCTATCCAATATAAAATTAAACAAAAAAAGATATAATTATAATTAACAAAAGAAATGTATATATGTAATATGTATATTTTTTGGAGGGTCAAAGACTTTACCTTTTCAATTATAGAGAGGAATAATTAGAACATAAAAAAAAAAAGAGAAGTTATAACACTTTTGGTGATACCATGAATTTTGAGTGAATGAAAGTTGAAAGCTTAACCCAATTGGCTAATCCATATTTTACCCATATTTCTATGGGTTGAATATAGGTATAAAATCACATTTTACCCATCTAAAAGGTCACTCACCCAACCCATTAAAATATGAGCGGGTTGGGCGGGTTACCAAAATATGGGCTCATCTTGCTGGCACTACCGGTGATGCTAGTTGTGATGACAGAGTTTGTTGGTAGAAGGAATTGACCATAGTGATGATATTGGTTGAGATTGGTGGTGGTGGTGGATGTGGCAGTAGCTATAGAGGATGGAAATGGTGGTGGCTGCCACACCCTGAACCAACACCCTAGGCATAGTCGGCACTCAAAACCATTGCTGGTTCCAACCAACCCTTGGCCTGGTGTACTAATAGATGTTGTAACCCCATGCAAAAGCTTTCAAAAGATGAGCATGCAATAATTTTTAGGAAATGATCTCAATAACTTTAAAGCAAAATTTTGAAATGCTAAATAGTATAGATGTTCATAAAATAACCTAAATCTATCACTCAACTAGCTCGTTTATGAAGCCTCTAATATACTGAAGAAGATAGGTGCTGCGACAAGATATCCAACTACCTAAATACTCTACTAGCAATGTCGATAGACTATAGCCATTAAATAAGCTAGATAAACTAGAGCCCTCCATAAGCATGGAGGTCTCACCAATGCTGAATGGAAGAAATCCTAATAAAGCATCTGATGCATATCCTAAATACCTTAATCTGCATCATTTAAAGATGCAACGTCGAATGACGTCAGGACATGAAATACTATATGTAGAATAGCTGAATGAAATAACTAGCTAAAATTGAAGATAGTGAGCTGATTGAGCAAATATGAAGATAGACTGAAATATAGTCAACTGAGGAGTAATGCAAGTGTACTTTAACAACAAAATTTTACAACTGATTATAAGTTACCTTTATCAAATTTTTTTTTTACAACTGATTATGCAATAATAGCAAATACTGAAATTAATATAACTTTAATTTTTTTGGGAGTTTCTCTAACCGACAACCATCATGTGAGCCTCATGATGATACAACCTCTTGTCCACATTGCTAGAGCCATCTTATATATTGCTAAAATAAAGGACAAACTTAACTAACAGATGCAATCTTTGAGCCCTTACCAGGGGCATTTTAAGGAGTCGTCCGAATCAACGGCATGATCCTATCATATGTTGGCGGCGCAAATTTGGGGTTTGGATTGTTTGAACCCTTACCCAGCTTGGTGTTCAATACTACTCCCAAAATAATGTAATAATGCTCAATAACTTTAAAGCTGTCCCACTTAAGGGAAAAATCTCCTACTATAGGGTAACGTTGCTAATTTCTTTCTTTGAGTCTATGATCAATAATACTTCTTTAGAACTGATCTTTGCTTTCTTTAAAACTAACTTTTCTTTCTTTCTCAAATAATGTACTTGAAGCTAAATATACTTTCTTGAACTCGTTCTTGAAATAATGTACTTGAAGCTAAATATACTTTCTTGAACTCTTCTTGAAATAATGCACTTGAAGCTAAATATGTTTTCTTGAAATAATTCTTTAAAGCTTGTAATATACTTTACTCATGAAAACAATGCATATAAGATGCTCTGACAAGGTTTTCACTAACTTCAGCTAAAAATTGTACATGTGGTAGAATAAACATGAATCATCAATGAATATGATATACAATAGTTTCAATAATAGAATTCAACAATAAGAAGTTCAAATTAGAGGGAATTTGAAATTATAGACATGGGGTAAAATCCCTAGTTTTGATCTTAGTCTTACTAATTGGAGCTATAGATGTAGGGCATGGTAAAGACTGAGTTCCTCGCGATGATATCCTTACATACTTTAATTGCTCGAAATACCCAAGAAAATATTCTCTTGGAAGGAGAAGAACCACAAAAACCTTTCCCGACCCTTGGGGATGAGTTTTCTTGAAAATCCTAGGGTTATTGTGTAGGATTTCATTAATAATCCAAAAAAGAATGATTGAAATACTTAGAATGTTTAGTGGACCTTGGGTGGTGGCTGGGGATTTCAATGTAGTAAGGTACCCATCAGAAAAGAAGAACTGCAAGAGATTGAATAAGGCGATGGAGGATTTCTCAGATTTTATCGAGGATATGGAACTACAAGATTTACCACTGGAAGGTGGTAGTTTCACATGGAGGAAAGGGGACAGACAAGATATTGCAGCAAGACTAGACAGATTTTTGATTTCCGAGGAATGGGAAGTTTCCTTTAGGAAGATTAATCAATCAATCCTACCTAGAGTTACATCTGACCATAATCCATTGTTGTTGGAATGTGGTAACTGGGAGAAACAAACATCTTATTTCAAGTTTGAGAACTGGTGGCTAAAAACTCAAGGCTTCAATGAAAGAATTAAAGATTGGTGGAATTCTGTAATTTACATGGGAAGACCAGACTATATACTAGCTTGTAAGTTGAAACTACTGAAAATCAAGCTGAAAGAATGGAGCAAAACACTTCATGGCAATCTTGGTATACAGAAACAGTGCACTCTCAACCAATTAGCTGATCTAGATTTGATTCAAGATCAGAGAACTTTATCTGAAGATGAGTCCTACTTGAGAGCAGTATTGACAGTGGAGTTGGAGGAAATTGCAAAGAGGGAGGAAGTGGCTTGGAGGCAAAGATCTAGGGCCCTTTGGCTCAAGGAAGGGGACAGGAACTCAAAATATTTCCATAGGATTGCTAATTGTCACAAGAGGTACAACAACATTGACAAATTGACCATAAATGGAGCTAATGTTACTGAACCAGTTGGGATCAAAGATGGAATAATTAGATTCTACCAGGAACTATACAGGGAGGCAGAAGTATGGAGACCTCAATTCAATCCTAGATTCCAATTCATGATCAATGAAGAGGATAATATTGCATTGCAAGGCCAATTTGAAGAACAGGAAATAAAAAACAGTGTGTTCTCATGTGCAGGGGATAAAGCACCAGGCTCTGATGGTTTCTCAATGGCCTTTTACATACAATGCTGGGAAGTGATTAAGAAGGAAGTGGTAGCTGCCATCCAGAATTTCCATGATCAGGGCTATTTTGAGAAAAGTTTTAATGCCACTTTTATAGCCCTGATTCCAAAGAAAGTGGGAGCATCTGAATTGAAAGATTTTAGGCCAATTAGCCTAATTGGGAGCTTCTACAAAATCATCTCAAAGATCCTAACAGAAAGACTCAAGAGGGTTATGCCAAAGTTAGTAGATGAACAACAAATGGCCTTCATAAAGGGTAGGCAAATTATGGATGCCATTCTGGTGGCCAATGAATGTGTAGATGTGAGAACCATATCCAAAGTCCCAAGAATTCTTTGCAAGCTAGACATAGAGAAAGCTTATGATCACTTGAACTGGGAATTTTTGTGGAGCACACTCAGGAGGATGGGGTTTGGCAACACCTGGATAAAATGGATGAGATTTTGTATGACCATAGTGAAGTTCTCTGTTTTGATCAATGGCTCACCATCTGGCTTCTTTTCCTTTGAGAGAGGATTGAGACAAGGAGACCCCCTTTCTCCTTTTCTTTTCATCCTAGCTATGGGAGGTCTAAGTGATGTGCTGAAGTTTGCTCAGGTTAATAACAAAATTAGGGGCTTCAAAGTGAGTCAGGGGGATTCACTGGGAGTGTCTATCTCCCATCTACAATATGCTGATGACACATTAGTATTTTGTGATGCAGAAAGTGAACAACTGAAACACTTAAGGGCTATTTTCATTATGTTTGAGGCAATATCTGGACTCCATATCAATTGGGGAAAGAGCTTTATTTATCCTGTGAATGAAGTACCACAGATTGGCCTCCTGACAAACATTTTAGGTGGCAAGATAGGGGAACTTCCCACCACCTATCTTGGCATGCCTTTGGGAGCAAAGAGTAAATCTTTGAGCATCTGGAACTCTGTGGTAGAAAAATGTGAAAAGGAAGTTGGTTAACTGGAAAAGTCAATACTTATCCTCGGTTGGTAGAGTCACACTTATCAACAGTGTTCTTGATGCCATGCCAACCTATATGATGTCCCTTTTTCCTATGCATGGGAAGATCATTCAGAGGCTGGACACAATCAGAAGAAATTTTCTTTGGCAAGGTAATGGGGAAGGGGTCAAGAAATTTCACTTGGTCAAGTGGGATGCTCTTATTTCCAACAAAAAAGAGGGAGGTCTGGGAATTAAGAATTTGAAAGCCCACAATAAGAGCCTTCTGCTAAAATGGCTCTGGAGACTAGCAACAGATGATCAGAGCTCATGGAAGGACACTATCTTTGCAAGATATGGAAAGGAAGGATCATGGACTACTAAGGAGGTCAATACTCCTTATGGTGTGGGTCTATGGAGAACTATTAGAAATCAGTGGCCAAGAATTTGGAACAACTCTGTGATTAATGTGGGAAATGGGAGGAAAACTTTGTTCTGGAATGATACTTGGATGGGACAAACACCTTTGAGACAACAGTTCCCAGACATTTATATTCTCAATCAGCAGAAAATGGCTACAATTGTAGAAGTCAGAAATGAACAAGGATGGAACCTGATTTTTAGAAGGTTCCTCAATGACTGGGAAGTGGAGAGAATGACTCAGTTCTATAATACCTTGGAACAAGCCAAGAACCTCACTTGTGAGGAAGACAAATTGACATGGAAGCTGGAGAAAGATGGCAAGTTCAAGGTGAAATCAGCCTACAAATTACTAGATACTTCAACTGAAACAAAGGAGTTGTGGCCTTGGAAGATGATCTGGAAAGGAAAAATACCACATAAGGTGGCTTACTTCACATGGCTTGTTGCAAGACAATCTGTTCTGACTCAGGATAACTTAATGAAAAGAGGAAAGGACTTATGCTCCAGATGCTTTTTTTGTGAATCTGAGACAGAGACAATAAACCATCTTTTTTTGCATTGTAAAGTGACTGAGGTATCACATGGACCATGCCTAGAAATACTGCACAATAAACCATCTTTTTTCCATCTCTATTCCAACATGCTAGGACTTCTTTGTGTCCTGACTGACTTCCATCTCTATTCCAACATGCTAGGACTTCTGCAGTATTTCTTTGCTAACTTTTAGGTAAACGATCATAACTTTTTACTCAAAAGTTGGATTGACGAGTGGTTGGATGCGTTGCAAACTAGACTCAAAGATCTTCAATTTGATAGGTTATGAGCCACGTAACTCCTCATATTCTAGGAGATATGCTCGATTGAAGTTGACCTTTGTATGATCTTGGCCTAACCCATCAGTGGCCCCTTAAAATTGACACTAATTTTCACTTAGACACTTTAACTGGGCTTTGTTCATTTTAGACACCTTATGTCGGGTTTCACTATGTCATTTTGACACTTTTTGCTTACATGACTTAGTGAGTGTAATACACTTGTTGAGTGCGCGTGAAAAACCTATTTAGTCGATTTTTTAATTATTTTTTTCTTCTTCTTTCCCATTTTCAGCCACCATTGTTGCAAACTTAAATATCCAACATGATGAATAAAAATAGTTACATTAAAATGATGGAAACTATTTTAGAAATTTAGGAATAGACCCATTTCAAGATTAAATATTAAATTATTCATGAGATTCTTTCTTGAAAGAATTTAATATTTAAAGAGGAGTAAGTTTAATTTTTGGTGAATTATAAACCTGCTAATTAGGGTAAATTTTTTTTTTCTTTTTGAAGACGCTAATAAAAAAGAAAGAGTATGTAGGTGCCCAGATGTTTTAGCAAAAAAGAGATGGGGGTATTTGGAGAAGACAATGGGGTGGGGGAACGGGTATGTGCAGATTTTTCTGCATATGAGTAGGGGTATTTGGAGGAGGGGGGGGGG
>NC_064285.1:51534687-51580633 GCF_019186545.1 Solanum stenotomum | reverse complement strand
AAAAAAATTATTTGGGCAAAAATCCACGTGTCATTGAGTCATTGGTTACTTTATATTTTTACTCAAAATTCATTATCTACAAAATTGTTTTTGACAAAAAATTGACAAATGTCGTCATTTAATTCACCACTTTACACGTCATTCGCGAGTGTAACACACCTCATATATTTTTGTTGATTGGCAAAAGAGTGTTCTGCAACTTTCACATAGCTTTTGCCTATCTCGATAATGTTTTATTTGAGGAGGACACTATTAGCTCGAAAATAAATAGTAGTAAAAAGAATTCGTTTTGAACAATAGATGTCTTTCACATCCAGCTATAACAATCAATAATTTTTTAATTTCTAAATGGCAGTTCCAAAAAAACACACTTCGACATCAAAAAAGCGTATTCGTAAAAATATTTGGAAAAGGAAGGGGTATTGGGTAGCATTAAAGGCTTTTTCATTAGCGAAATCTCTTTCTACCGGGAATTCAAAAAGTTTTTTTGTACGCCAAACAAAAATAAATAAGTAATAAAACGTTAGAATAATTTGAATCAACTTGAAAAAATTGAAAGGGTAAGGGCAAGAATACTTGGCTGGACGTAGTTCAGGATCGATGTAATTGAGACAACTAAGTAGAGGATGGGAAGATGTGAGGTCGGCCAAAGGTGGTTCTATATAGCTCTTACGCTTTTACAACTCGTACTATTTTATTTGAAAGTGAAATCGTTTTTTTTTTTTGGCATCATCCGGGATTATCAGTCTCGGTTGGAAAGTCTTCCAACTTTCCAATTAGGATTTTCCGAGCACACAGATTGATTTTATTTAAAATGACACAGCAAGACCCTATATGAGGTGTCTAAACTTGAGGTGCCTAAGTGAAACTCCGTTCCAACTTTAAGGGGCCACCGATGGGTTAGGCCTATGATCTTATATAAAAACATAATTGACAGAGAAACTTTCAATTCAACATTGTGCTAGAGGTTCGTTATGACCTTAGTTCACATCCAATACACTTCCCACAACATTGGACCTTTACACCTAGGAACTATCAAATTCATTGGGTTCAAATTGAATTCAAATTGAACTGCAGATTTGTTGAGTTGTTGGATAAGAAGAGGAGGGAGCAAGAGTCAAAAGGCATGGTGGAGGATAATTCCACATTGCATTTGGTGGACAGTATGGAAAGAAAGAAATAGTAGAAATTTTGAAGATAGGTCCAATTCCATTCAGAAGGTTAGATGGGATTGTATTACATCCTTTTATTTTTGGTGTAGAGAGAAAGGTTTAGAGGTTACAGAACAAATTGTAGAATTATTAGGACCCTTGTAAGTATTTTTTTTTTCTCTTCTTTTGTTCCCCTCTGTTTGCAGGTCACCAACATCTCCTTAATGCTGAAGAATACACCATTACCATTTTAAAAAAAAAATAAAAAAATTCCAATTGAAGTTACCTTTCTCAAAAAAAAAATTGAATTCCATTTGAAGAATGGTTTGTATCTTAGCTTAATATTTGGAGGAGTTAAGTGTGGTAGCAGTTACCAATAGTGTAAGCAATGGTGGTGGTTGTGATGACAAAGGTGGTTAGTGGTGATTGTGGATAGAGTGATGGTGAATATTATCCACACAAGAATACCTCTTAATGATATTAAGACTTTGTTCCAAATCTTAATGATTAACTACTATTCAGACCAAATTTGACTCAAAAAAAGAAAGAAGAAGACCTATTCAAAGTTTAGACCAATTAAATGCTTAAATCTTAATGAAAACAAATCCACTTAATGATCTAACGTCGATTCAGACCTCCATTAAGTGCAAACAAATGAGGCTTACTCAATTATGAAAAAAAACGTAAAAGCAAACTCAAAATTGGGATCATGAAAATTCCAAAGACGAATGATTAGGAGAAGAACATAAACAATTTCTTTTTTTTTTTGAAACTGGTAAGGTTGAATTCTTCAGCATTAAGGGTATGCTGGCTACCTCCAAAAAGGGATAATTACAGATTTCAGAACATAAACAACTTCACGAGTTCAATCTCTGTTACCATACTGCAAAGTTCACACATTTCAAGCTGCCAAATTTAAGCTCACCACAAGTTAGTGCATCTAAAAGAAAGACACAAATAAATAGTCTTATACCCAAGAAAACTGCTACAATGGGATGCCAATCCAGGTAGCAATGTTAGACAATAGGGCAGTTTCATCTTTAAAATTTACCTTGGATACATATATTGAAAAACTCTATGACCATTCACCGGCTCCATGTATATATCTAATCTCTAAATCACCATAACAAAAGATGTCTTTTCAAAATCATTTTCTTTTTTAAATTGTGAAGACATGTATTTATAAGCTAAAAATCACAATCATCTAGGAGTACAAACAACAAAGCTTTAGCAAATGAGAAGCTAACTCGGAAATGTATACGCTTGATATGCATCCACCAAAATAACTCTAATTGCACAACTACTAATACAATTTAAATAAGTTTCTTCATCACTCTCACATTCAGATCAGATAACTGTATTTCGGGTACAATAATGATAAGTAAAGGGAGAGACATAAAATACATTATTTCTGTAATGTTCTTACATTTTTGTAGACTAATGTTGAGTGGGAAATTCTGTTTCTAGAAGGTTCTAAAAGTCAAACTCCTTCAACTTTATATGGTCATTTTTTCCTTCAAATATGTTAGCATGGATGTTCATGCTTTAATAATAGTAATAGATAAAGTAGATGACCGGATATGCAGTCACGTTATCCAATGTGTTTCAACTGTTGCATATCTTCAAAAGTGTGTTATTTCTGAGCAACTAGGTATATACTATACAGACCAATGAGATTGTAGCTCCCGGCTATTAAAATTTATCATATTCTTCTGGATTGAGTCTTATGCTAATTATTGATGTTGGTTGCACTGTTGCACATTGTATTGAAATTATGGAAATCAATGTTTTATGAATTTCAGTCTATATGGAAGCAATGGTTTTAAGATAGGAAATGAAGCAAGACTGCAAGAGTATATCTTGGTGATGTGGTAGAAAAATGTGCAGGTTTTGCATGCAGGTGGTAAATTTGGAGGCTCAAGTAGTGGCTATAGTGTGTCTGGTGGATTACATGGTGTGGGCCTGTCAGTTGTTAATGCATTGTCAGAGGTATCAATCTCATACTTGTAGATATCTGCTAGCATTTGATAAAGAATACATGATTTGTTATTTTGAAATCTTTGTGCTGTTGCCCCTTTTCTTTTTTCACCAGTTGTAGCAAGTTATTCAGCTTTGCTTTATGTTCTCTTTTTGAATGTCTAGCAGTACATTAATTATGTTTGTCGCTGCCATTGCTTTACCTGATAAGTATTGTTTCGTGGTAGAATGACCTCAAGTGTTTTTAACTTCCAGCATGTTTACTAAGTTGTTTAAACATTCTCAGATTCTTTTTTTCGTGACTAAATATACAGTTCAGGGTTTTCCAAAATGTTGACTTATAACCTAGACTAGTTCTGGATTTTCATTTCAAAATGTTATTGTGCCCCATCCTTACCCTGAGGTGCCATTTATCTCATTTCAAGGAAAGCAGATATCTATTTAGGCTATAATCAGAGAAAGACTATTCTGAAAATGATTATGCACAATCCATCGCTCACGTCTTGCATGTGTGGACACAAATCAATTGTTGAATGGTTCAACTCTTTATTAAGTGACCTTTTGATCTCCAAATAGTGCAGTATCCAATGGATGTCTGAAAAGAAAAGTAGATAAAAGGATACCATTGGGTAGAATGGAAAGTTCTGATCACAGGAAAAAACAAGGAGGATTAGGCATCAAAAACTTGAAGAACCAAAGCAAGGCTCTAAAACTGAAATGGTTGTGGAGATATGCTCATGAACCACACTCAATGTGGAGCAAGGTGATTAAGCTGAAGTATGGAGAGATGGATTCATGGGTCACCAAGGAAGCAACCAATCCCTATGGTGTTACTGTTTGGAGATCAATTAGGAACTGGTGGCCTTCCCTAAGGAATCATACTACTATAACAGTACACAATGGTATCAGGACAGGATTCTGGAAAGATAGTGGCTTGGTAATAGTAGTTTGTCAGAGATCTTCCCAGATATCTTTGACTTAGCACTACATAAAGATAGAACAGTGGCTGAAATGTGGTCTCCCCAAGGATGGGATCTATCTCTCAGAAGGAGTTTAAATGACTGGGAAGTCTGTAGATTAGTTGAGTTCTTTAAAAGGTTGGAATCATTTCAAGGTTTGAAGGAAGGGGAGGATTGCCTATGGTGGACAGAGCACAACAAAGGAAGATACAAAGTCAGCTCAGGTTACAAGGTCATAAACAGGGCGCCACTAACTCTCAATTGGCCTTGGAGAAAAATCTGGAAGCCAAAGTTCCACTTAAGGAGGCATGTTTCACTTGGCTGCTAGCAAAGGAGGCAGTACTAATGCATGAGAATCTAAGGAAAAGAGACAACATTCTGGTGACACACTGTTGTTTATGTGTGGAAGCAGCTGAGACAGTTAGACATTTGTTCATACACTGCAAAATCACTGATCAACTGTGGAAGATTTTCATCAATCTCAGAGGCATTCAGTGGACAATGCCTAGCAAGATTGTTGACACTCTCTCAAGTTGGGAGGAAGCAGGAATTGGGGCAAATAACAGAAGTTATTGGAGGACCATTCCAGCATGCATCTGGTGGACCATTTGGAGAGAAAGGAATGCTAGAAGCTTTGAGGATAGAAGCAGATCCCTACAAATTATCAAAACAGATTGTGTTATGTTATTATGTTTTTGGTGTACAAAGAGTTCCCCTATTGATGCAGAAGCAATCCTAGAAGTATTAGAATCATGCTAGGCTTGCCGTTTCTGTTCTTAGATTTCATACTTTTTTGTAAAGGGATTTCCAGTACTACCTAAGTACTAGTTTATAATACAAATTGTTACCTTCTCAAAAAAAGAAAGAAAAAGAAAAGTAGATAAAGGGAAATAAAGTGAACCGATAATTGCCTTTGCTCTCTAGTTCAGATATCTCTCTTTTTCATCAGATATACTCCTTGTAGAAAATGTGACCGCTGAGGGTTTCCTCCTTTAAATTGGATGCTAATAGTATCAGAGAAGTAATGTCTCATCTATCTTTTTTCTTCTCTTTTCTTTTTGGGTTGGGGAGGTCAAGATTGGTGTGGGAGAGAGAGAGAGAGAGAAGCACTTTGTACTACAGTAATCCTGATGAATGGAAGAAAATGGTCACAAAGACTGACATGGATTGTGCTTAATTGAGCGTGGCTAAAATTGTACATTTTAAATGCTTACATGCATGGTCCTTTTTTTTTAAGGTATTATTTGTATTTATAAACAGCACAAAGTTAGTACTGGAATTTCTCTACAGTGAGCAAAACACCAAAAAATGGCCCTCTTTTACTAACTCATTGTGTTAATAGTCTTTCAGCTTTCCTGACCTAGTGATCTATATCATATTTTCTGACAGGCCCTAGAAGTTACCATATGGCGTGATGGTAAAGAATACAAACAGAAATATTCACGGGGGAAGCCAGTAACAACTTTGATATGTCAGGAGCTCCCAATGGAAATGAGAGATCGGCAAGGGACTTCCATTCAGTTTTGGCCTGATAAAGAAGGTAGTTATATATGTATATTGTTTTTAATCTCCAATATTTTGCCACTGGTTTCTTTCTTTTCATGTTTCCAATTTTCATTTAATGAACATTTAAAATTCTGATGGCATCTTCCTTTGCAGTATTCACAACTGAAATACAATTTGACTATAACACCATAGCTGGGAGAATTAGGGAGCTTGCTTTCCTCAATCCCGAGGTATTGTTGGTAGTATTAGTTAGAATCATGCTACATTTTTTGAATGATGCTGTCAAATGACGCCATTAAGAGGTTTTGTTTGTGAAAGCAACTTTATTGGTGTTTCAATGTCTTCCTTCTTCAACCTATGGTTTAAGTGAAAATTCTTATGCCGTTTGGTGACTGCATGCTGAAGTTCATTTCAATGCAACTGACATTCCTCACTTATGCCTGCACCATTTTGGTGCATAGACATTCATAAATTTCTTCGAAGAAATCAAATCTTCTTATTCTTGACAGCTACCTTCACATGCTAGATTCATTTAGTTCAAACAATTGAGCATATCTTTTATTTCAGCTCACAATTGTTCTCAAGAAGGACGACATAGATCCGGAGAAGATCCAACATGCTGAGTACTTTTATGCTGGAGGATTGGTTGAATACGTGAAATGGCTGAATGCAGACAAAGTGTGCTTGTCTTTTCCCTTCCTCTTTCGAATTTATTGAATAAAATGCTTGTTATTGAAAAATTTAGAACTGTCGATAAAGATTCATGTTTAAATCTTGACCTATGTATTTACTGATCTCTCATACTTACATGTCATGTAACAAAGTGTCCTTGTTGCTAGGTTCATCAGTGCCATCACTTCTAAAATGTTGAATGGAGCCAACAAATTATATTTTATGCTCCCTTGTTTCGACATTGTTCTCCCCATTTTGATTTGGCACTATTATTAAGAGGACTTGAAATTTGAGTTTTCTAATATTTGTTGCTAAACATATTTGGGCGTTTTTGTTCTTTCTAAAAACATAGTCTGACTTTTGTATTACAGAATAATAGAATAACTTGCTTCTCTTATCAAAATAGAAGAAAAGTAGAACTGATTTCTATAATGTGGTTTATAATATTTTTCAATAGTTTCATTTGAGAAGCAATTTGGTCACTCCAAATAGAAAGGAGGACAAGCATTTTCTGAAACGGAGTATCTCTTTCGTGGTATCACGATCTACTGGTCTTGTACAAAAGGAATTGTATATCGGAATCAAGTCTGAAATCTGTCAGATAATGTCAGGGATGTATATTTAAGAGTGACTGTCTGTCCCCGGGCTTTGGTCTAGTGTAAGAGCACAATATGCTTAGTATTTAAGTGGAAAGGGGTAAAGGGGCAGGCAGTTATCTACAGAGTTTCAAACTGTGCACTACCAGCTCTTGGAAAATTTGGGGATATCAAAAGAAAAAAAGACAGTCTTTTCCACACCCAAGAGTGTGACCTAGTGATCTGTGAAGTAGATTGAGAAAGGTTCAAATCCAAGAGAAGACAAAACACTAGATGATTTCTCCCCTCTATACAAGCCTTATTGGATAGAGTTACCTGGTACTTGTGCTGGTGGGAGGTATCACGTACCTGGTGGAATTAGTTGAGGTGTACGCAAGCGCCTGGACACCACGTTTTATTAAAAAAATATGAACTGTTTTTTCTGGTGATGCTTTTGTCATATGAAGTCTTGTAAGTAGTGCCTGACTTCTTCTTGCTCTAGAAACCACTTCATGATGTGCTGGGATTCAGAAAAGAAGCTGATGGAATCACGATTGATATGGCTCTTCAATGGTAAGATATCTTATCTTTTTATCCTTCTTCCCATCTTCCTCTCCTTACTCTTTTCACCATCAAGGATGGTTGGAATTGTAGTAGCACACAATTATATGCTGCACCATATTGTCATTGAGTGGTTTATTTGTCTACCATCAACTCGTGTGCAATATGACTTTGTCAAGAGTTGTTAGGCTTACGTTTTTTCTTTTCTCTATTGCAGGTGCTCAGATGCTTATTCAGACACGATGCTAGGTTATGCAAACAGCATACGGACGATTGATGGTGGCACTCACATAGATGGTGTGAAAGCTGCCCTAACAAGAACACTCAACAGTTTGGGGAAGAAGTCAAAGACAATCAAGGTTTGTTGAAAATAGGCTCTTTGGTTCTTTTCTTTCTGTTTGCTCCAACAAACCTCTTTGGTTGTTTTTGTATCTCTCCAGCCATTCCAGTCTTGCACATACAACATTGAATATATTGGATGTCTTCTGGGTTTTCTCTTGCACTTCTGTCCTTTTGATCATTTTGCTCGGATGTGCATGCTACCCTTTGTAATTCCTTTGCTTGTTTTATTCGAAAAAAATCAGTCCACACCTTGGAGCTTTAGTGCCTTCAAAATACTGACTTCATCACCAGCAACCACCTTATGTTCTCATTGTTTGATGTTTGCAAGAGCTAGAGGATTATCCTAAAGTTGCATGAATCTATCTAGATTACCATCTTACAACCTAAAGAGTTTGTAGTTATATATATGAAATCAGTTAAATTTGTATAATAAAGAATTTCCATTGCAATAACTAAAAAATTTACTCCTTCCTTCGTAATCTAGATATCCTTTATTGTGACTACATATTAAGGCAGGAAAGTTTATTTTTTCAAATAGTCTATGCATTAGAGTTAATTGGAATCTATTTAAGATAGAAGTTGAGATGTGTAAATAGTGGTCTAGTTCTTGCCACACCAACACCACTATTACATTTAGTGGTATTAGTTTGGTTTTTTTCAGACAGGAGACTTTTGATTTAGGAAAAGTGGTGAAATAAATGGAACAAGCAAAGTAGAATGTTTGGAATTATGATGGAGTACATTATTAAGTGAACACAAGTGTGCAAAGTCAATGAACTTTGGTAGTGCTGGCTTTGCCTTCTTACAAAATTCATCAGCTTTGAACTGCTTATATGCGCACATCTTATAGAACTACAGTAGCAGTGCTTTCTGGACTATCACGAAATCTTAGTCATGGGGTCTTTGTACGGCTGTTAGTTTTTCATTCAAATTATTAATATCAATGACCATAAGGATTGGTAAGAGAAGGTGTTTTTGTCTTTAAAATAAATCCTATTTAATTGATGCCTTCCACAAAGAAAAAAGAAATCCATTTAATCAAAGAGGAAAAGACAAATTAAAACTCAGTTGAAATCTCCAATTTGCTTTTCAAATTTGCCGTTCATTTTCCCTCTGACACATTGATTGAGTGCAATCAAACTAGTAAATACCCTAAATCTTCTGTGTTAGCTTGATTCGTCTCTGGTTAATGTACCTATAAGTAGGGATATTTGGGTTACTCTCAAGTTTTGTTCATTAATATTATTCAGGAGAAGGATATAAACTTAAGCGGTGAGCATGTGAGAGAGGGATTAACTTGTGTTATCTCTGTTAAAGTTCCGAATCCAGAATTTGAAGGACAAACTAAGGTATGTCTCTCCTTTCATGATTGAAATATTTGTTAGTTTTATGGTATAAAAGTTCTATAAAGCCTTAAAATTTCAAATGCCTTCTTGCTGACATTGTCTATGTATGCTATGTATATCCATTGAAGACTAGGCTGGGAAATCCTGAGGTTAGAAAGGTGGTCGATCAGTCAGTTCAAGAGTATCTGACTGAGTATCTGGAATTGCATCCAGATGTGCTAGATTCGATTCTTTCCAAGTCACTAAATGCTCTAAAGGTACCTAAGTTGTTAGATGCACAAGATTGATCTTTGTATGATTAAGCTGACTAAATTGGCCGCTCAAGAACTTCGAGTGGTGTTGTAAAAAAATGGTTTACCAGTTGTATCTATTGCGCCTTATGTAGGCAGCTCTTGCAGCAAAGAGGGCTCGGGAGTTGGTGAGACAGAAAAGTGTCTTAAGATCATCCTCTCTTCCAGGGAAGCTTGCTGATTGTTCAGCCACAAATCCTGAAGAAGCTGGTAATTTTACCTTAATATGGATTTCACAACCAATGTAGCATTTTTTTTGGTATTTGGGTTAAAAAATTAATTTTAATGGCATGAAATATATAGGACCTTTCTCTATAAAAAAAAGGCTGAATGTCGGGCATGCTTCTGAGTGTAGCTTATGTAGTTTGAGTGCAAACAATATAATAGAAGTATGTATGGGCATCCATTGCTAATAATGGGAAGATTTTATTTCCATATTAATGCAATAGAGTTTGTTCTATGTTGGTGGTGTTTTTGTCACTACTATGGAGACGTGTAATGCTCGCGATAGTTGAGTTTTGATACTTTTGAATACTCGTCTTCAGAGTTAAACAACCATAGAGAGACTGAAACATTTTTCATGCGAATGGTGTTTATTGGAAGTCTTTATAGGTGCCTATTTTGTGAGGATTTTTTAAAGAGAAGTATGTAGATAGAAACTTTTTGAAGCCTTTCCTTTTTTGGGGTGGTTGATGAGATTATGCTCTATAAAAAAATTACAGTTATTGCAAAATAAGCTGAGGGAGTGGAACAAATGCAACTTTGGCAAACTGGAACACAGAGATAATGAGGTAATAGCACAGTTAGCATAACTGAACATGGCACTGGGAAACAACACAATTTACGAAGACTTTTTAGTCGGGGCTAATTTACAAAGAATAAGGTACCGGCACAGTTACCCAAATATGAATAGATTATAGATCTCTTAAAGACAGAGATAAAAAAGTTTATGATTTAGATAAGGTGACCAAAATATTAAATTCTTCCATAAGATGGCCAACGCTTGCAAAAGACACAATCATATTGGGAAATTGGAAGTCAATGGAGTCATGAAACAGGAACCAGGAGAGATCAAGATTGAAATATTGGAATTTTCTAAGAGGTTGTATTTGAAAATGAAGACCTACACTCAACAGGGGGGATTACTCAAAAATCAATACAGGAGGAATTATGGCTTCAAAAGGACATCTGAAGAAAAAGTTTTTTTTTTTGACAAAGGTAACAATTTTGTGTATAAATCTTCAGCACTAAAGGCTGGGATTCCAAATTTACATCATGGAGCTACATACAGTTGAGTATACTCAACAAAACTAAACTAGATAAACTAGAAAAGGTTCTTGGTATCATCAAACAATGTGCAAGTGATAAAGCTCCAGGATGAGATGATTTTTCTATGGGTTTCTACCAGATATGCTGGCAACAGTCAAAGCAGATATCACAGGAGTCCTCTGTTCATTCCCCAGAGAAAGTTGAAAAGTGTTTTAATGCCCACTTACATAACTAACATTAATTCCAAAGAAGAGTGCTGCAGTTGAATTAACAGATTCTAGACCTATAAGTCTAATTGGTAGCTTTGATAAGATCATTTCAAAGTTACTCATATAGAAACCTAAAAGGGTGATTCACAAGTTGGCGGACAATGCACAAATGACTTTTAGTAGAGGTAGGGAAATCATTGATGCGACTCTCATTGCCAATGAATGCTTAGATTCTAGATAGAAAAGTAATGCTCCAAGAGAATTATGTGACTCAACATCAAGAAAGCTTACTATCATGTTAATTGGTGATTCTTAATCAACATGCTAAGAAATATTGGATTTGGTAGGAAATGGATTCAATTGGATAATTTTTTGCATAAGCATTCTTTCCTAGTCAATGAAACACTAGAGAGCTTCTTTGTGCTCAAAGGAGTCTACGACAAGGACCCCCTATTTCTCCTTTCCTGTTTATAAAGAGGAAAGATGGATGAAATTTTGCATTCAAACTGTCAAATACTCAGTTCTTATCAATGGCTCACCTACAGGCTTCTTCTCTGCTCAAAGAGGCCTAAGGCAAGGTGACCCTCTATCACCGTTTCTATTCATCATTGCAATGGAAGGGCTAAGTGATATGCTGAAAACTGCTCGAGAGAACCTTTGGTTAAAGGGATTCAAAATATCAAACAGAGTGGGATGCGAACTGGAGATCACCCATTTACAATATGCAGATGATACTCTCATATTTTGTGATGTTAATAAAGAACAACTCAGGATGCTAAGGGTGATTTTTATTCTCTTTGAAGCTGTATCAGGACTTCATATAAATTGGAATAAGAGCTTCTTATATCCAGTTAATGTAGTTCCTGACCTATCCTCTCTGGCTAGGACCCTTGGTGGAAGAATTGGTGACCTCCCTACGACTTATCTGGGGATGCCTCTGGGAGCTAACAGCAGGTCTTTAGGTATTTGGAATGGGGTGATTGAAAAGTGTGAAAGAAGATTAGTGAATTGGAAGAGCCAATATCTTTCCCTAGGAGGAAGACTAACACTCATTAATAGTGTCTTGGATTCTATGCCTAGTTATATGATGTCCCTTTTCCCTATCCCTGATGGAGTAATTGATAGATTGGATGCTCTAAGAAGGAACTTTCTATGGGAAGGCAATAGCCAGACAAAAAAATTTCACTTGGTTAAATGGGCAGCCTTGATTGGGAATAAACAAGTTGGAGGTCTAGGGGTGAGAAACTTGAAGACTCAGAACCAATGTCTACTAATGAAATGGCTCTGGAGACTAGCCTCCAATGAACAAGCTTTGTGGAAGGAGGTGATTCAGGCAAAATATGAAATGGAAGATCATTGGTCAACTAGCATGGTGACCAACACTTATGGAACTAGCCTTTGGAGAACCATAAGGAACCTATGGCCAAAAGTTAGAGGGAATTGCAAAATCAAAATTGGAAATGGTGTGAAGGTCTCATTTTGGGAAGATAGCTGGCTGGAACAAGGTCCCTTAAAAACACTCTTCCCGGATGTGTTCATCCTCAACCAACAACAGAGGGCTAGTGTGGCAGAGGTTTGGTCAAACCAAGGATGGAATCTGAGCTTTAGAAGACCTTTCAATGATTGGGAGATCCAGAGAGTAGTAGAATTCTACAGAACTCTGGAACAATTCAGAGGAGGAAACACTGTCCAAGACTGCCTGGAATGGAAGGATCACAAGCAAGGAAGATTCAGTGTCAAGGGGGCTTACAAAAAGTTCAACCCTTTCAATAACCAGATTAATGGGTGGCCCTAGAAAATGATTTGGAAAGCCAAAATTCCCTACAAAGTGTCTTGTTTTACTTGGCTACTTGCTAAACAGGCTGTTTTGACTCAGGAAAATCTCATGAAGAGGGGAAAAGGCTAAGGCTGAGACTGTGACTCACCTGTTTCTTCACTGCAGGATAACCAACCAGCTGTGGGACCTCTTCATCAATAAAAAAGGACTGAAGTGGGTGATGCCAAGGAGAGTAACCCAAACCCTGAAGATATGGAGTAGTTATGCCAACACCTCAGGACATAGGGAGAGATGGAAAATTATCCCAGCTTGTATTTGGTGGTCAACGTGGAAAGAAAGGAACCTTAGATGTCATCAGAACAAGAGCAACACTATTCAGAAGATGAAGATGAATTGTCTTGTGTTGTTTCATTTTTGGTGTAAACAGGAGTATATGGAAGATCTAGAATCAGTTATGAATGTCTTAGGATCCCTGTAATTTTTTTCATAGGATTGAAGATCTTCTGTTATACTCTCTTTAATCTGTAATTAGGAATCTGTAACATGTTGTGGCAGGTTTTGATTTTTTGGAAATAGAAATACAAATGTTACCTTCTCAAAAAAAAAAAAAAGAAGGTTAAATACTTAGCATATGGGACTGGCTGGATAAAAGGTTTCAAATCTCATAACAACATCCATAATACTTTAGAGATGTCTCACCTGTTGTATGCAAATGATATTCTGGTGATGTGTGATGCTGAGGTTGATCAACCTAAAAATCTGAGGGTTGATTCTAGTGCTTTTTGAACATGTCTAGGCTTCCCATTAATTGGAGAAAAAGTCACTTATATCCAGTTAATAATGTCACTGATTGCTGCATTCTGACTGCTATCTTAGGATGCCAAGATGGTACCTTACCAACTACTTATCTTGGATTTCCATTGAGGGTCAAGCACAAAATTGCTAGCATCTGGGAAATAGTGATGGAGAAATGTGAAAAAAAGGTAGCCAGGTAAAAGAAACAATATATTTCCCTGGGTGGGAGATCAGTTCTAATTAATAGCGTCTTGGATTAACTTCCCGTGTATGTGATTTTCTGTTTCCAATGCCTACCAAATTGAGAAAAGAATTGATAATCTTAGGAGGAACTTCTTATGACAAGGTAATAAGAAAAGGAAGTCATTTAATTTGGTGAACTAGAAGTCTTTAGTTAAAGACAAAAAATGGAGCGTTGGGGATTAAAAATATCATACAACAAAATGAAAGCTTGTTGATGAAGTGGTTATGGAATTTTACTGTGGTGGAACTGCTCTGAGTTGATGTTATCAGGAACAACTATGGTAATGATGGGCAATAGTGTACTAGAGAAGTCGGAACATCCTATGGCGTGTCAGTATGAAAGGACATTAGATCTCCGCAGCCTCTCTTTAAGGCTATTACTGGATCAGGGTGGTTAATGGGAGAAAAGTTGGATAGGAGTTAGGACACGGACCTTTGAAGGTTATCTTTCCAAATTTATTCACGTTGGCTTCAAGCGCTGCATCTACATAGGCTGCAAATAGAGTAAATGGGGTCTGGAGCATCAATTTCAGAAGAAATTTCAATGATTTGGAGATGAACAAGGTTTTTGATTTTTCAGTTTGTTAAACACGTATCAACTGGATTCTCCCACAAAATGTCAAAGAAGTAGTTGGAAGAGTTGGAGTCCTAGAGAAGTTGATTGCCCCATCAAGAAAACCTGGCAGATGATTCCATCATGTATGTTTTGGTGTATTTGGAAGGAAAGGAATCTCTGATGTTTTAATGGTATCTCAACTCCAATTAGCAGTTTGAAATCCTTTTGCCTTATTAATCTCTTCCATTGGAGCAACTTATCCCTGTAGATGATATATTACCCCTCTTAGATTTCATTAGCTCCCTCAATATGGCTTAGCGACCATTCTTTTGCTTGTGGCTAACTCCCTGATTAAATAGGTGTTATTGTTCTCAGGAGTTAACCATGTTTTTATGTATGTAATTTTTATCTACTTGATGCCTTCTTAATACAACATCTTACTTCATCAAAAAAACACGTATCAGCAGCTAACTAATACAGAAGACAATTAACATGGATCTTTTTTTTTTTTTGATGAAGTGATTGTGTTAAAAAGCATCAAGAAGATGCAAAGTAAAATAGGTGATAACTCCAGTTAATACAAACAACAAGTAAGATCTGGGAGTTAAAATCTAGGGAAAAGGGTTTGATATATCCCTCAACTTTGTCATTTAGAGCTGATATACCCTCGTTATAAAATTGGCTCTTATATACCCTTATAGTTATACAAATGGCTCACATATACCCTTTTCCTCTAACGGAAGTGAAAAAATTAATTTTAGTTTAATTTTTTTAATTATTTCAAAAAAATATAATCCCATATGAGTATATTTAATCCTCCTCAAACATATATTATTTTTTTAAAACTTTTTTTTTTGTTTCAATGACTAATTTAGATTTATTATTTTGATGGTCAAATTTATTTAAGTTTTGCTAATATTCTTGTAAAATTTATTATAGATGACCCAAGTTTTTTCTTCAAATACAGAAATTAAATTACAATATATTCGAAAAAATAGTTTTAAATTATAATATAGCCACAAAAAAATAGTTTTAATTTTTTTTCTTTACACTAAGGAATGAAAGAAAAAATAAAATAAGAATAAGAAATTCAAATAATGATAATCAAAAAATCAAAAAATAATTCATGTCCGAAAAAAATTAATATGTTCCTTGAAATTTTCTAGAAAAATCATATATACCCCAAAATAATTTTTTTTAAGAAATCAAAAGTCAAAAATATAAATTTAAAACTAATTTTTTCACTTCCGTTAAATGAAGGGTATATGTGATCTCATTTTGTAACGGTAGGGGTATATGTGAGCCGTTTGTATAACGGTAAGGGTATATATGAGCCACTTTCATAACGAGGGACATATCAGCTCCAAATGACAAAGTTGAGGGGTATATCAGGCCCTTTTCCCTAAAATCTATAGCAAAAACTCAAGGCTATTAGGCCACTGAGAGGGAGCTAATGAAGTCTAAAAGGGAACTTACATCATTTATAGGGGAAAAGGTTGCTCCAACTAAAAAAAAAACATCAGACTTTTAGATTTAAAAGAGCAGTTAGGAGTTGAAGTCCCATCAAAACATCTGTTGTTTCTCTCCGTCCAGATACACCAAAAGATACCTTCCCAGATTTTCTTGATGGATTTATTCACTTTCCATGAGTTCCAAATTTCAACTGCTTCTTTTAGGGTAGCTGGTGTTGACCAGCTGATGCCAGAAACTGCAAATAGATGGACCATTTATCTGCTGCCACAGGGCTGTGTAAAAATAAGTGGTTCACTGTCTCCTCCTTGAGATGGCTCATGAAGGATCTATTCACTATCTGAAAACCCTTCTTTAGATTGTCCTGAGAGAGTGGCATTTAGAAGAGCTGTCCTGATGACGCATTTTGATTATTTTTGGGGAGTTTAATCTTCCAGATCAGCTTCCAATGCCAAATTAGTCAGTTAAAGAACTTTGTTCACAGTGACATCAGCTTCATGGATCACTAGTAACAAAGATTTGTTCATAGCGAGATCGTGCTACAGAACGTTTATTGGAAGAGAACCTACTAAATCCTTGGCCATGGAAACAGATCTGGAGATCCATTCAAGGTAGCTTGCTTTACTTGGATTTGTGTGTAAATAAGCCTGTCTCACTCATGAGAACCTCCCCAAAAGAAGTTTTGGTGTATGTAGCAAATGCTTTTATGTGGGAGACATTCAGCTAGCACATGTCACTTGTTTTTACTGCCAATGCAATTATGACAGCTTTTCTCAAGTATGATTGGGTCTCAATGGGTCATGCCAAGATCAACAAATGATTTACTGAGGTGCTGGCACAGAAATGGCCCAAGAGAAGCTACTGTGATGGAATACTATACCTGCATGTATTTGGTGGACTGTCAGGCTGAAAGATATAGAAGACATTTTGAAGATTCTGCAAGCTCTATAATGTATCAACAAGATAAAATCTAATTATAAATTTTTGTTTTGCTCATGGTGTGGAACACAAAAATGAGGCTGAAATAGTTCTACAGACATCCCAACAAGTTTGGATGGGCAAACTTTTATTATTTGTTCTTTTGCTATATTGTACAGTTCCAATATCACATCCTTGTGCTGTTCTAATTTATAAAATTACTTTACCTTGTCAAAAAAGTATTTTTAATTAAACATAGTTAAAGTAATTTACACTACCTTATAAAATAACATAGGCATATTAATCAGAGAACAAATTGTTTTATTTCCCAAGTAGTGATTGTGCCATAAAAAGGGACAGGCGGAGTATTTGGTAAAGAGGACATGACATGGTTGAAAATCGATTTGCATGGTTTAACTTCTCAAGGTAATGAAAGTATTATTGTATGTTGACGTGTCAAACATTGTTTGTGGGATTACACTGGGTGTGTTGTTGTAATGTGTCAAACATCGTGTATTATAAAAATAGAAAACTGTCATGTAAAATAGGATTGAGAGAGTAAATTTTTAAAATGTAACACCCAATATTCGCACAGATGCTAGGATCTTTTATGTAATGTTTCTTTCAATTTAGGCAGGCATATAGTGTAGTAATATCATGTAAGCTTACTGCCTTTTTTCTTAAAAAAATAATCCTATTCTCTTTCAAAAACTTCCAGAAATTTTCATCGTTGAGGGTGATTCAGCTGGTGGAAGTGCAAAACAAGGTCGTGATCGGCGCTTTCAGGTAATCAAACTCATTGGTGTGCTGTAAACAGTTAACCCCCTTTTCAGATTTTGCAGAAGCTTATGAAACTGCAGATGTAAGTTCTGCAAGCTGACTCTCCACCCGACCTTCTCCTTGTGACCAAAAAAAGAATTGTTCAACTAAAGCAAACACTGCATTTTACGTTTGTTAAGGATAGATCAAACTTGTGTAGAGAAATATTGTGCTGCAGAAGTGGCGATTAGACTACTAGTTTCTTACTACTTCTAAGTTTATTACATATTCAGGCTCCAATGTAAAATGTGTTAGTTATTCATGTTTTGCAGGCTATTCTTCCTTTAAGAGGCAAAATTTTGAATATTGAGAGAAAGGATGAAGCAGCTATGTATAAAAATGAAGAGATTCAAAATCTTATTCTTGGTTTAGGACTAGGAGTTAAGGTACTATGTTCATCTTTGAGGCTTGTGCAATGTGTTCTTTGCTCAAAATTTTATTCATTCTCATTTAATCATCTGCATCTCAGGGGGAGGATTTTAAAAAGGAAGCTCTCCGTTATCATAAGATCATAATTTTAACAGATGCCGATGTTGATGGTGCTCATATTCGAACATTGTTGTTGACATTTTTCTTTAGATATCAGGTGCGTCCCTTTCATTGTTCTTCGTGATCCAATGGAACACGCGTTTCCACTGGGAATTAACAGTTGAATTGTGTAAGGAAATAACCAAGATGTCTAGTTGACTGTTTGGAGAACCTGGCTAAGACATTCTTAACTTGTTGCAGAGAGCTCTTTTTGAGGAAGGTTGCATTTATGTTGGTGTTCCACCTCTCTATAAGGTTTATTTTCTTTCAAGTGTTGTTTTAACAACTTACGTATTTACCATCCTCCAGGTTTTAATGTTCTATTTTGGATTATTCAGGTTGAGAGGGGAAAACAAGCTTACTACTGCTATGATGATGTAGAACTTAGAAAGGTCCAGCGTTCCTTTCCTTCAAATGCGTCATATAACATACAGAGGTTCAAAGGTGAGACAGGAAGTATGATATGTTTTCGTTTTTTGGATTTGGAGACTGCATATTTCACATGGGACATTCAGTTTGGAACACATTTCTTGTTAGGGAACTGTACTAAACTTATACCAGCTAAACGAGGGACAATTGACAAAGCTAATTTAGATGTACCTTAGGGTGCTTTGTGGAAAGAGAAAGCCTTGCTGCATGAACGTCTCTAACAAACGGACATGAGCTGGGAAGTGCTAGATGAGCATTATAAGTCTCAAAATGATTTCAGAATTCAAAGAGATCAACTGCCAATGTTCCATGGTTTATGGTTCGACTAAACCATATATTTGAAAAAATAAAATTAAAATAGACTACATTTAATTGGTGGTAATAACTGTATATGCTGATATTTTGGGGTCTTATATCCTTCTCATAAGTTATGAGTGCAGCACCATTTTGCCAATTGTTGAAATCGTCTATTGGGTGCTTGCTTTTCTATTAATGAAGGAAAATTGTACTCTCTCTGTCCCAATTTATGTGGCACCCTTTCCTTTTAGTATATCCCAATAAGAATATGACCTTTCTATAATTAGAAACAACTTAACTTTAAAATTTCCTTTTTATCCTTAATGAAGTGATTTTACAGCCACACAAATGTCTAAGGTTTATTTTAGACCACAGTTTTTAGAAGTCTTCCAATCATAAAATTTGTGCCAAATCAAAAGATGTCACATAAATTGGGACTGGTTTTAGTGGGGGATTTTCAGCAATGTCAGATGCAGAGCTTATGCATCCCTTATACATAGACGTGCGAGTTCTTTAAACCTTCCTTATTTAAATCATGTGATTTATATGGAAACTTTTCAGGATTGGGAGAGATGATGCCAGTGCAGTTATGGGAAACAACAATGAACCCAGAGACTAGGCTGTTAAAGCAATTAGTAGTGGAGGATGCAGCTGAAGCAAATGTCGTCTTCTCTTCACTAATGGGTTCCAAGGTATGTCTTTCTATTCTGAATGTAGTGTTAGCGCCTAGACTTTATTAGGGACATCTACTTGTTGAGACAGACTTGATGCATTTCTTTTTATAACTATGGTGGACTGGTGGCTGTCCATCTCTTTCCTCTCTTTTGCTAATGACTTGATTTTATTGCGCATCTCCATTATGCCAATTACAGGTGGATGTTAGGAAGCAACTTATACAACATTCAGCGAGCATGATCAACCTTGAGCAACTGGATATATGAATGTGTATGTAGTAAACCCTGCAAGAACACAAATCATTACATCTGGGAGGGACCAAATGTCTTGTATCCTTTTATTGCACGACGGGGGGGCTGCAGTATAATTTTGATAACCAAATGGTGGGGCTTTCGAGGCACTTCCTTCTCCAGTTCTCCGTGGAACATGCAATGTAAGCAGAAAAGGATTTTGGATTATAAGTATTAAGTACCTTGCTATACATCATAGGTATTTGTCCTCCCTTAGTTTGATTTTGTTACCTGTAATTTGCACTCTTGTCCTATGTAATTTAACATTTTTAGTTAGCAATATGGCATAAATATTGATGTTAGTAATGATTAATGAGTAGTTGTATGATTAGAGGGTTCTACTGATGAGAAAGGTAGGTGGGGCCATTCCTCTCTAAGACTCAAAAATATCAAAGATTGATGTTTTACATTAACGCTTGTAGGAGCAAAGGGATGCTTGATAAAATTAAAATCTGGAAAATGTAAGTCTTGTTATTTTAATTCCATGTTTGTCAAGGCTAAGGTAGTGCCATTTTTAATCTCAGTATGACATGGTTGTTTAAGCACTAAGCTTTTCTCATAGAGTATTAATATTGTGATAGCATAATTCTGTGTTTATTATTTGCACTCTTTAAAGAGTCGCTTCGCTCTACCAACCTTGTCTTTCCCCATTTAAACACCAATGCGCTATCTCTCTTACTCTCCCGTTTCATCTCCCTGTTTCGTTGTAGTTCTAATGCCTACATCGACAAATTTTTTCCATGGTACCATTTGCTTATCCATAGAATAATGCAATATGGAGCCATTGAGTGTGAAATTTGTCCTTGTTAATGGTTTTACAAGGTTATATCTGATGATTATAGTGGAGAAATGATGGTGGTGTTAATGAAGTTCACCACCTAAATCTGGCACTATACTGTGATTGGCACCCAAAGAACTTGGCCAACTGGCTAGATTGAGTGCTACTTCCTCCATTCCAATTTATATGACTTAGTTTGACTCAAAACTTGTTATCTAAAATAAGTCACAGATGTTTGTGTAGCTGTAAATCATTTTATTAAGGGTAAATTGGGTATTTTAAAGTTAAATTTCTTACTAAATGTATAAATGTGTCAATTCTTTTTAGAACTGACTAAAAAGGAAAGTGAATCATATAAATTGGGACAGAGGGAATAATAGTTTGTGGAAAACATGCCATTAAATATTAAATGTAGAAAGGTAATACATAAGTGAAACCCCAGTATCTCAAATATAAGTGATAGTGCAACCTATGAGTCTATCTACAATTGCTACGAAACACAACTCGCAGAGTCGGAAAAGCAAAGGGGATAGTCTTTGGCCCACGTAAAACAAAACTTGGCCTAATGGTGCTTCTAGAGATCTGGTTAAACTGGAACGTGCAATTCAACGGTTCACTGTTGGATCAATCTCAATATTATCTACATATAATAGTAACTTGTGACTATTATTTAAAATAGTAGTGCATAATAGTATAAATAAACTTGCAATAGGCATAAAAATGGGATACTAGTAAGCAACAAAGTTCAACATCATATGAACATACGCAAAATATATCATTTCGCTGAAAGAAAGTTAGTTATGGTGCATTGGTGTGTTGTTGTATGTCTCAATAGCCTTGAAAAGTGCATAGAACCACATCTTATGGAGTGAAAACTTATGAATTCGAGCTAAATCACTTTTTTTTAAAAAAATATATAATAAAAAATGAGTAAATCGAACAAGTTGCAAGGCTTTGAGCGACTTGTCCAAATTAACATTGGCTGCCCAAACGTCCATTTATCCAACTTTAATTTTATTTTTTTAAGTAAGTCATTGAACTTTGAGCGACTTACCATTATCCGTTTTTTTTTTTTCTTAAACAACCTCGTTCTAAGTTTTACAACTAGTGTATATTAAATCCATCCATTTCAAGGATCCCCTCTCCGTCATCATCACATCTTCCGCAATTTTTCTCTTCATTCAAATTCACTTTTTATTACACTTTCCCCCCTCATTTATTGATGTTAGTTGAGTTTCAGATCATCTCATTCCTTGAATTTTCGTCCACTAATCAATTATTTAAGTTGTGATATCGAGTTTGTTTCATCAAATGAACTTCTAAAATCAGAATACTTTAATATTTGCACGAATAAAAGAATTTTAAAATTTATGATTTTAACATGTTGTGTGATTATACCTTTTTTTTTACTAAGAGTATAAATAAAGAAAATTAAACAGTTATTTTTCAAAATTAGAAAATTAACACTTTTAACATAACTTTTTAATATCTATAAATTAAAATAAAAGAAATATCACATCAAAAGACACAAAGAAGAAGTAACAATATCACAAGTTTCAATGATTAGCGGTTATAAAAGTGTCACAAGAGTACAAATTGATCACGACACGTTAGTATTTTACATAATTTAAAATATTAAATGTGTACTTATTTACCTCACAACGTATTATTTAAATAAATAATTGATAATGCATCACTCAAAGCTTAATAACTTATTAAAATAAATAAATAATCATTATTAATTTGGACAAGTCGGTCAAAGCGATCTGTTTTGGTCATATGAAATTTGACTCGGAATTTCACTATTTATCATGTGGCATAAATGCTCAAGCTGAATAAAGTCCACAATACCATTTTCTTGATATCTTAACCAAAAAAAACATAATGCAATCATCACAAACTGCTAAAATTATATATTATTTTAAGGTTATGCGGGTGGGGCGAGTGGGAGCAACTTGAAATAAAATTTTAAAAAGCTGATGCAAGGTGGAGCTGGGCGGATCACAGGTCTAAATAAAATAAAAGCTTTAAAAATTACAACTCCAGTTATATATAGATGAATATTGTGTGTTTCTCTTGTGGATAGAGAAGAAAATTCAAATTCAGTTTATTTGGGTTTATAACGTAGCTAAGGTAATTTTTAAATTAAATTATTCAAACTGCATAATTTTGTATTAGTTTTTAAATTTTATTTTCCTTTCCAGTTTTTCCTTTCACGTTTATTAGAAGTTCGAAGTTTTTTTCAAGAAAAAAAATTTATTTTTCTTTGAAAAGTTTCATATTATTATAATTACTTTATGTTTGAGAGTATATTCTTTTTATTTTAAGTTTTTGTTTGCAAATATCTATATTTAATATTTTGAACTCCAAACATGAAATTTATGGGAGGATTAAAGTTGTGCATGAGATAAAACTTAAATTCAATTTGAACATGTTTAATTGATTTTATAGATTTATTTGCAATTTTTATAGGTAAGAGATTTGAAAATAGTGGATAAGTATCTGAAAGATAATTTCCTTCTGATTAATTTTTAAATGGTTATAGAAGATTATCTCTTCTTAATAAAGTAAATTACTATGTATCAAACTAATTTTTTTTATAATTTTGCCAACCACATGTATTAGAAAAGTGTGCGACAGTGTTTTAAAGGCGGGGATGTGAGGCGAGACATTTTATATAGTACGGGGTGAGACGTAAGTTCCGAGACACGAGGCGTAAGTCTTATGGATCTACGGGGCGTAGTCTCATGTATATTCAATTTTATAATTTTATCACTAAGTAAATAAGCAAAAGTAAACTTCCAATTATTTTACAAATAAATTTTAATAAACAACCTATAATATATAGAAAAAAATATTATGATTTTTATTTGAGAAAGATATTAATAACCAATAATGAAGAAAAAAAGTATTACAACTACTATTTGAGAAATATCATTACACCAATAATAAAAAATATGATTTAAAGCAAAAAATGTTCAACAAAAAAAAAATGCACAGGCGTACGTTTTTCTGACCAGGGTTTACGTTTTTACGCTTGAAGCTTACGCCCTAAATTCTAGGACTTACGACCTATGGATCTACGTCTTCAATTTGCGCCCCGAGGCATTTTTTGNTTTATTTGAGAAAGATATTAATAACCAATAATGAAGAAAAAAAGTATTACAACTACTATTTGAGAAATATCATTACACCAATAATAAAAAATATGATTTAAAGCAAAAAAATGTTCAACAAAAAAAAAACACACAGGTGTACGTTTTTCCGACCAGGGTTTGCGTTTTTACGCTTGGAGCTTATGCCCTAAATTCTAGGACTTACGACCTATGGATCTACGTCATCAATTTGCGCCCCAAGGCGTTTTTTGTACCCCCCGAGACTCGCCCCAAAAACTATTTTTGAAAACACTGGTGTGCGATAATGATGCAATATTTCAGTTAATATCTCATATATCATTCGAGGTATAGTTATTATTTTAGAAAGTCGTTTTTTATTAAACAACATTAAAATTTTAAAAAAATAAGCAAAAATTATTGATGGTCATAATGAGTTGCAATGACATAGGCCTTATGGCTTATGAACAACAATGGAAAACGTAAGAATATTTTTTTTCAAGTAAACTTATAATTTTAATTTAATCATTAAATAGGGTCGTTACATGAATTGAATTTTAGTGAATTCCAAATTGATCTTTTTTCATCGATCCTTGAAGAAAGAATTTGGGTTTTTATTTTTTTGATTGAAGGAAAAATATTAAGCATTCAAGAATTTGTCACGTAAAACACATTTGTTTCATTTAAATTATCTATTTTTTAAAAATGAAACAAATATGATGGTAAACCTCTTATTCTAATTCAGTGCTCTTGAGATCGTGCAGGAAAGTTATCAATCACACAACTTGAATTTCGACCCTATTGACTATGACAACAATCACGACTATAAATAGATCACTGACTATGACAAAGGTAGTATACTCTGCTCAATCGTGTCCTCTATGCAAGTACATAAATAGAATACTTAATTTAAAGTCATTAATTTGCTCGTCATAAAAAGAACTTCAATTCACCCAAAATTTACAATTGGAAAATATAGAAAATGAATTTTGAAATAATAACAAAGTTAGAAATGAACCTCAAACATAGAATGATCTTAATGTATTAATAAAAACTCCCAAACTCAACTATCTTGTACAACAACAATGAAAGTAAGTAATGAACCTTATATTGAAACATGACCCCAAGATCAAAATCCTAAGTAATTTTGTCTTGACTAGAAAAGCAGATGAATAAACTGTAAATAAAAATACATGAAGATCTTATTGAATAAGTTCAAGGTCTCATATTGAAATTTAATAGTTGATTGCCAATTTTGTCATTTCTCATGTGGTCAAGCTATCCATTCTCTTGCCGTTTAATTGTTACTAAATCTCTTTATAATAGTAAACCCCAAAACCACTGCAAGTTGGACTTCTACCTAGGCGTTGATGATGAAATTCAAGATTCCTCATCTTCTTTGTCTTAACATTGTAGGAGATCAATCCGAAACATCCAATTGCCCAAATTAGAGAGCTATCACAACAAGACTTGATACATAAAAAGCAATGAAAGGTAGCTAATTTGTTCCAACCCCTGGTTGGATCATTACCCATACAACCTAAACAAACATGTCAACTTCGTTCAAAATAACAATGGAATCATCAAGAATCATTAGATCTGCAGTCCAACTACGAATATCACAATCATGTGGCGGCCCTTCAATCACTTCAAACACCTCATTCCCAAAGTTGAATGAAAGAAATTTGAAAGTAAAGTTGAAATTGATATTTTTCCTTAACATCCAGTAATAAGATCCATTTAGATAAGTAGTACTACCATAAAAGGATCCACATATTCAACATTTCGATTGTCGCAGACATTTTCATGTTTGAATATTCTCCATGAATCCCTAGAACATGAATACACAACTGCATTTTCATTCTTGCAATTATAGTAAACCACTTTATAGTCGTTAGTTAATACATCTAATCCAAATCCAAAAACCTGATTAGAATTGAAAAATTATTCAAATTTGATTCTGTATGCACTAAGGAGATCTCTCACCTCCCTAGTAGAAGGATTCCACAATGCACACAAGACATCATTATTAATTTCTCTTTCCAAGAAAAACAAGCCATCGATAGAACCTAAGAGGTTTGTCATACCTTCAAAACTTTGGGGATTTACTTCATGTGTAGGAGCATCTATACCATAATCGGAAATAAAAGTGATGGGAGGGAAATCACCGGGTGCACCATAATCATAAATCAAGAGTTGTGGGGGATTGTTCTTGCTAAAATTCAAGTGTTCACGGATGAAGCTAGGATTTTTTATAAGAGTGTACCAGTTTTTGCAGACGCATTTGAACCTCAACAATGACTTCACATGCAATTTGAGTAGAATTTCCTTGATTAAATCTTCAAGAAAATCTCCGCCATTGTTGGTAGCCATAGAACCTCGATCTTTCCGTCAAGAACACATAATATTTTTAATAAATAACACGAAAAGTCCGCCTTTTAGATTGTAGTCCTTTAACTTAGTAGTAATTGCTATCTATACTAGTAATTAGTTCTATTCTACACTAGTAAACTAAGCCGCACTCGCTCAGTTACAAAATATCTCATTAGATCTACAAACTAATGTTTTCACTATATTTGAAAAATAAAAATATATTAAAACATTCTTTTTTAAAATCTCAAATTCATTTAGATTTTAAGTTTTACTACTTTATTTAATTGTCAACACTATGTTTTATAAAAAAAATAAAAATAAATTCTAACCTTTCATCTCCTAATGCTTTGCCCTAATTACTGGCATAAAATAGCATGTAATATCAACTCTAATATTACAACTCCTAAGTTTTTTTTTAAAAAAATAAATAAGTAAAAAGTTAGATGATAAAATTAGTAACTATTATTCATTTATAAGATAATTCACCATATGAATGAAACTTGAGGTAAATACATTACTAATATTGAAAAAAAAATCAGTAAAAAGTGTTTACAATATTTATTGAAGAATAATTGATAAATTTTTTTTGAATGATTCTGGAATAACCTTTTATTCATTTTTGCTCGTCATAAAATCATAATTTTGTTAACTCTGGTTAGAACTATAATAAATTGATTTTCTTTTAGTTATATGAATTTTTGTTTTAACTTACCTAGGCGGAATATGAAAATTTTGTAGCATACCATAAATATGGAAGATAAGAATATTGTAACTATTGGGCACAATCATTACCATTTCTTTCATCAAAAAATAATAATGAGTGAATATTATAGCAATTTACTGACCAAAAAGTGAGTAAAGAGCAAAAGAAATTAACAAAAAAAAGGACAAAATACTAATAAAAAAGAGAGTAAAATGCCAATGAAATTGAGAAAAACATAAATAGTACTATTGCTATTTTTTAATCCTTTAATTAAAAAATAAGAAAAAAAATAGAGAAAAGATTAAAAAAAAGTATAATTGATAAATGGGATAAAGGATATATATATCCCCGAACTATCGTAAATTGTATGCAGATACCCTCCGTCATACTTTTGGGACATTGGTTCCCCTGCCGTCCAAAAACTAGAGCATATATGCCCTTCACTCTAACGGAAGACTAAATAGGGACACATGGTACAATCTTATCCGTCGATTTGATATTTAATAAATGTCAGATCGGTGGATAAGAATATGACACGTGTATGTCCATTAGTCTAACGACTATATATGATCTAGTTTTTGGATGACAGGGGCATCAATGTCCGAAAGTATGACGTAGGGCATCTACTCCAGTTGTTGACCTAGTTATAACTAGACGGGTATACATAAATTGCCCTGTCACAGTTTCTCAAAAAGTCACCTTAGTGGACCTTATAGAGTTAGAAATGGAAGATTTCGATGTCATTCTGGGCATGGATTGGTTAAATTCATGTTATGCTTCAATCGATTGTAGAACTAGGATCATTCGATTTCACTTTCCAAACTAGCCAGTGTTAGAGTGGAAGGGTAGTAGCTCAGTGCCTATAGATCGATTTATCTCTTACCTTAAGGCTAGGAAAATGATTTCTAAAGGGTATATCTATCATCTTGTTTGGGTTAAGGATTGAAACTTCAAAACCCCAACTCTAGAATCAGTCCCTGTCGTAAATGAGTTTTCGAGAAGTGTTCCCAGAAGATCTTCTCGGAGCTACTCCCGAAAGGGAATCGACTTCGAAGTAGATCTCCTTCCAAATACCTAGCCTATTTTGATTCCCCCCTTGCAAAATGGCTCTACATAAGCTAAAGGAATTGAAAGAAAAGTTGAAAGACCTTCTAGATAAAGGCTTCATCAAATCCAACATCTCTGTGGGGTGCTCTAGTGTTGTTCGTGCGAAAGAAAGACGGTTCTCTTAGGATGTGCATTGACTATTGTCAGTTGAACAAAGTCACAATCAAGAATAAGTATCCCATCCTCAAGATTTATGACTTGTTCGACCAACTTTAGGGTGCTAGTTTCTTTTCTAAGATAGACCTCAGATCCAGGTACCATTAGCTCAGAGTCATAGATAATGACATCTCGAAGAAAGCCTTCAGGACTCGGTATGTCCACTATGAATTTGTAGTTATGTCTTTTGGAATAACAAATGCTCCTGCAACTTTCATGGACTTAATGAACATGGTATTCAAATAGTACTTGGACATGTTCGTTATTGTTTTTATTGATGATATCCTCATTTATTCTCGTAGTGAGGAAACGCATGCGACTCATCTGAGAGTTGTTCTACAAACTCTCAAAGATTACCAGTTATTCGCTAAATTCAGCAAATGTGAATTCTAGTTATAGTCGGTAGCTTTCCTTGGTCATGTGGTATCCAACAAAGGGATCCGAGTAGATCTTCAGAAAATTGAGGCAGTAAAACACTGGCCCAAACCCACTTTTTCGACTGATGTCAGAAGTTTCTTGGTTTTGGCCAGTTATTATAGGAGGTTTGTTGAAGGATTTTCATCCATAACTTCCCTATTGACCAAGTTAATTCAAAAAAAAAGGTCAAGTTTCAGTGGTCAGATGAGTGTGAGAAAAGCTTCTTAGAACTGAAGACCAGGTTGACTACAACTCCGGTCTTGATTCTACCAGATGGTTCAGATGGTTATGTGGTTTATTGTGATGCATCTATGGTCAGCCTAGGTTGTGTATTGATGCAACAAGGTAAGGTCATAGCTTATGCTTCTAGGCAGCTTAAGGTCCATGAGAAGAACTACCCGACTCATGACCTCGAGCTTACAGCTGTAGTGTTTGCCCTAAAGATTTGGAGACATTACTTGTATAGCGTTCATGTTGATGTGTTCACATATCATAAGAGCCTCAAAGTACGTGTTCACCCAAAAAGGTCTGAATCTTCGTTAGAGGAGAGGACTTGAATTCCTCAAAGACTATGACATGAATGTGCTTTACCATCCGGGTAAGGCCAATGTAGTGGCTGATGCTCTCATCAGACTGTCTATGGGTAGTGTAGCACATGTTGCAAAAGAAAAGAAAGAGTTAGCCAAAGATGTTCACCGACTTGCTCGCTTAGGAGTTTGTCTTATGGACACGTCAGATGGTGCATGATGTGATAATTCAAAATAGATCAGAATCCTGAATCATAGCGAAGGTTAAGGAAAAAAAAGATAGCGAACCTATATTATTTCTGTTCAAAGGTGCAGTTCATCAACAAAAAGTTGAGGTTTTCTCCCAAGGGGGAGATGGTGTACTTCATTACCAAGATCGCTTATGTGTTCCAAATGTGGGTGAGTTAAGGCAGCAGATCCTTACAGAAGCCCATAATTCCAAATATTCTANGCATGATGTGATAATTCAAAATAGATCAGAATCCTGAATCATAGCGGAGGTTAAGGAAAAAAAAGATAGCGAACCTATATTATTTCTGTTCAAAGGTGCAGTTCATCAACAAAAAGTTGAGGTTTTCTCCCAAGGGGGAGATGATGTACTTCATTACCAAGATCGCTTATGTGTTTCAAATGTGGGTGAGTTAAGGCAGCAGATCCTTACAGAAGCCCATAATTCCAGATATTCTATTCATCCAAGTGCCACTAAGATGTACCGTTATCTAAAAAAAGTCTATTGGTGGAACGACATAAAGACGGACAGTGCAGAATTTATGCATCTCTTATACAGAGACATGCGAGTTCTTTAAACCTCCCTTATTTAAATCATGTGATTTATATGGAAAACTTTTCAGGATTGGGAGAAATGATGCCAGCGCAGTTATGGGAAACAACAATGAACCCAGAGACTAGGCTATTAAAGCAATTAGTAGTGGAAGATGCAGCTGAAGCAAATGTCGTCTACTCATCACTAATGGGTTCCAAGGTATGTCTTCCTATTCTGAATGTAGTGTTAGTGCCTAGACTTTATTAGGACATCTACTTGTCGAGACAGACTTGATGCGTTTCTTTTTATTAGTTTTTCGACAGGTGCGTTGCACATGAAGACCAATTCAAAAAATATATGTTATAGTAAATAGTATTGCTTATTTAAGCGAAGATTTGAATAATAAGTTTTGCACAAAATAATATTGCAGATTCTTTTGTGAATGCTCAATGTGGATCATCATATATACTCTTATTCACCCGAACCTATGAAGATAGTCCATGAAATATTTTATTAGTAAATGCAATAAAGTATATATTTATTTCAATTTGATGAGGTTCAATCATATAATTAGTCGTATCTTACTAATATTACCTTATAGATAATATTTGTTGTGCAGTTTTCTTGTCATCTAACTAGATGTGCTTTGCAGGTAAATTCTACGTTAAACCTTTTAGATGTATTTTTTTAGAAATATTTTTGTATATTAATTTTTATTTATTGGTCAAAGGTTAATATAAAGAAAGATGAATGATAGATATAATTAATGTAATAACTATGAGAATTCATACTGTTATAACTAAAGAATGTAAAAGAGTGTGAATAACGTTTGCAATAATTAGTAATAACTATGAGAATTTATAATGTTATAACTAAAGAATTAATGTGCAATAGCTGAATTTCTAATAAATATTATACTTACATAAATAAATAGGACTTTTAATTAATGTTCCCAATTTTTGTAAATGGTTATTCCATATTACTGAATATAAAATTTATTTTGTAAATGATAAATTTCAAATGATTCATACATATCTACATATTTTCAAATTTGTTGTGAGTTTTTTTTATTAAAAAAACAATTCAGAACATTATAAAATAATATATTTTGAAGTTAGAAAATCTTGTTAGCTTGATAATACATTTGTGACATATATAATTCGTGACATATATATATTTGCATTAATGAAAATATTTATCTCATATATTAAATAAATAATAAAACTTAAACTAATACAAACTTCAACAGACATTATTACAAGTCATATGAACTTTTCTTCGTCTAAAATACTGAAATTTAAGAAATAGTAAATAAGTAAAGCAAAAGGGCAATGTTTATATAGTAACACCTTTCTTGAAACAAACTTCTTGACAATCCAAATCACATAGGTAGCATTGATAAATAAAATCATTTTTTTTTGTCTTGAGCATCAAAAAAACAAACTGTGACAATTATCTAACTCTTGAGAAGTCTAATAATTTTTGAAAAAGTTATTCAGAAACATATATCTACATCACAAGAGAAATATTTAACAAAAACAAATGAATTTAGACTACATCATGATAACTTCATATATTGGAACATTGCATACTAATATATCTGTTAAGTAAAAATATAATTATTATATCATAAAATTATTTTCCTCAAGTACTCGAGATTATGGAATATACCTTCTTAGGATATAATGATTTACTTCATCAAAATAGTGGTACCTCATATTCTGCTAAACTTTGGACTCACTCAACGTCAATAAATCACACGATTTTTTTATAAAATACAAGAAGAAGAAGAGTAGAAGATCAAAAAAATTGTTGTTGAAAATGAGAGGAAGCCCCTCTATTTATAGTCAACAAAGGGTAGTATAAACAAGTATTTTTTGTGTCTTATCTGAAAAGGCATGACCTTTCAGAGAAGTCACCACCCTTTGAAAAATTCACAACTCTTTGGAAAAGTCACAACTCATCGAAAAATCACAACCCTTTGAAAAAAGTCACAACTTTTCGGAAAAGTCACAACTTATCGAAAAAGACACAACCTAAGTTAGGGATATTATAGTATTTTAACATTCAAGTTAGGAGTTCATGCTTTTAAGGTAACTAGACTAGATTCACTGCACATGCGTTACGTGTAGGTTAAGTCTTGAGATCCCTATACACGAGATATTTTATCTTTTTATGTGTATTTTAGGCTTTAAACATATCAATATGTATTTAATATTGCACTACTTCATACTAACTGAATGGCCAATCTATTTTCCTTCTTGCTTGTTGGGCATGTAGTGACGAGCGTTGTATTCTTAAATTGTTATTAGGCAATTTGTTAGTAAGTAATTGTGCACGAATTAACAGTTTGTCCTCTTAGTTATGTAGTGTCATGAACTGTATGTTCCCTTTTATTATTTGAAATTCAGTGTACCCTGTATGTGAATAACTTTATATACACAAAACTAATGTCTTCTATGGTAGCTGTCTGGTATTTTTCATATCATCTCCTCTTCCACAAAACCTAAGAATTCGTCCAATAAAATTTTCATTAGGAACTGTATGTTCCCTTTTGTTTTTTCCTGTTTGATTTCTTACAATTTTGGTATTTATCAAATCTCACCTAATACTTTCATGTAGACCGTATTTCTTGTATATGTCCTAGTGCATCAATCTAGTTGTTCAATTATGACCTGCACTTTTTTTGTTGGCATAGATATTCCTCTATATAGTGAAACGTATAGTTTGCCATAGAGAAAGCATGTTGTTGTATGTATACTTCTACATTTGACATCGTTTGACCTTTAGCTTTATTTATCATCATTAAAAAAACATAGACGTATTGAAAATTATTTCCGAATAAATTTGAAAGGGTATCCTTCATTTTTGTGGGGGAGGGGAGGGTGATAGTTGTATTGTTGGAGTAAAGACCTGGTTTGTGGCATATTGACCTGTTGTTTCTTCTGCATGTATGACATTCTCGTCAGAGCCTGTACAAATTAACCATGTCCCATTGCGTAATCCATTTGAGGGGTCCAGTTTTCTCAGCAACATGATGGGCGCATTTTCTTTTAAAACTAACCTAATGTATAAAATTAACAAAATCATCAATTGTTATGTATATGTAATCAGGTATTTCTTTTCTTCTCTTTTGTGCTATGAAGTATCATAATAAGATAACTGTAAAAGTTAGGATGAATTAGACAACGTACCTATGCGGCGGAGTTCATTGAGCGTTAAGGTGTTTGGGTATATATACAATTCATATCTTTACTGAGGTCGATTCTATGTAGTCTTGCACGCTACAACTTAGTAAATATTTAGCCGCTTCAAATAGAATAGCTCGGGCACGTTGTTCTCCACCACACACTTCAAATCGTAAGCAGTATCTTTTTAATAAGGGGAGTCATTTAAAATTTAAAGTTAATTTATTTTCTAATTAGTAAATGTAGAATCAAGTTTTTACCAAGTCTAACCTCATTTCATATTCTACATTCTCACTGTCGCGATTGTTACAAGATACAATATGTTCGATAACTTTCACTTTTTTGCTACACTTTTTGCAAGACGAATACCACAGCTCATCTTTATTGAGTATGTCTACAATTATTGCTTTGAACTTGTACAAACAATCCTGCGCATCGCCAATATACCATATTTGTGATTATATTTTGGATATTAAAATAGTTATTATTTTTAGAGAGAAGTATAGGATAGTATGCAATTGTGAATCAGCTAGAAACCAATCCATAATATATACCAACAGAACTTCTATGGCTCTTCTCATTTTCCTACTTGGTGTTACCATAAAATCTTTATTTTCGGCCTTTACCATTTCACGCCTGTATTTTCGATAAGATTAGTTAACTGTATCACCCATTTTGAGTGAGATGTGCTCGGTGCAAAGGTTTTGGAAATTTAGGAATTTCAGTATGTAATAACCCTACAATGATAATAGAACAATTGTGTCTTGTTATAGAAAATTTAAAAGTAACCTGCCTACAATGCAAAAGTATAGGATGTACATTAGTTGTGACAATCAGTTTTAAATAACATTGCAGAACATATGTGCGATTAATAATGTAATGTACCAGGTCCGTGGATTTTTGAAACTGTGGATTGATCAAGACGCTACTCATGGAAATAGTAGATATTTCAAAAGTGCCTAGTGTGATAAGAGCTTGTTTCAAATTTGAAATAACAACTATACCTAGTTTATTATAAAAACATAAAGTAGTCTGTCCAATACTTTTAACGATTGAGATTCTAACATCACATAAGTCAATTATAGGTTTATCATCTTTCATCTTTTCTAGAAAAGCACCGTCATTTTCTGCAAAATCTTCTCATAGAGTAACAGTTGTATGCTCTATGATGGGTTATCAATTAGAAGCAAAATTTCAATACTTCACCATATCTCTATATTGGTGGTAGGTTAGGCATCTTCAAAACATACTGCTCATTTGTAACAACTATCTCCCGTCTCTTGCTATATTCTTTTTCAATGAGGGAATTCATTGAAACTAAAACACAAATCAAATCAAATCAAATCTTAGAATAGGTAATGTAAATTAGTGATAGTGATTACATAATGGAGCATGAAATTAAATAACAAATTATTTGGGTGGATAGATACCTAGAATAGCACCATTAGGTAATTTATCGACATGATCCAATGATACAAAGCCAACAAAGAATGTGTGTGTTGAACCCTCAGTGTCAGTCGCCTTTATGATTGTGTTATCTGTAAATGCCAATTCAACTTCTTTATGTACGGAGTAGTAGTTGGGGTTGATGCGATCTAAGCGTCCTTTAGCAATGTAGTAACTCTTATTTGGTTTCAATGTGTCCTTCCATGTTTCGATATGTTTATTAAATAGTGTTGCTTGAATTTTTGTACCTAGTATTGTGCAAAGGGGTGGGGGTATAAGTACAATAAACATGAACTATAAAATAATAAGGTAAGTAAAAATGTCAATGCTATTACCTTTTCGTTAATAATAATATTATTGTTCTAAAAGTCCCTTCATGCCTTGAATTCTTGTAAGGTATTATTGAACCCCTTCAAATTACTAAGACTCTCATCACCGAATTAACGGACTATATTTGTATATTGTTTATCGGTACATTCCATTTTGCTAGTTCAATTTCAGTCGTCATGTGGGCTGGATCTTGATGACTACCATTGGGCAACAATGTTAATTCTAGGCGTTATTGTGTATTAGTACCATTGATGAGGGCGGCAAATGGTCGAAATCTGCATGGTTAGGTAGGAATTTGATCCATAAAAGAGGGTATCATTAAGATGTAAAGTGCGGTTAAACTAAGGTTAGAAGTAACATATATATGTAAAGTATGTGTTTAAAATTGCCAGGGGACTGTATGTGAGAAGGTGAACCAATAATAGGTTGTATAAGTAATGCTTCACGGGGAAGAAACAAAGTTGATTAGTGGTGTAAAGTATGTGTTTACAATTGTCAGGGGACTGTATGCAAGCAGGTGAACTAATAAATATATATTTGCATTAATAAAAATATTTATCTCATAAAATTATCTATTAAATAAATAATAAAAATTAAACTAATACAAACTTCAACTGGCGTTATTACAAGTCATATANGTATGTGTTTAAAATTGCCAGGGGACTGTATGTGAGAAGGTGAACCAATAATAGGTTGTATAAGTAATGCTTCACGGGGAAGAAACAAAGTTGATTAGTGGTGTAAAGTATGTGTTTACAATTGTCAGGGGACTGTATGCAAGCAGGTGATCTAATAAATATATATTTGCATTAATAAAAATATTTATCTCATAAAATTATCTATTAAATAAATAATAAAAATTAAACTAATACAAACTTCAACTGGCGTTATTACAAGTCATATAAACTTTTCTTCGTCTAAAATATTGAATTATTAAGAAATAGTAAATAAGTAAAACAAAAGTACAATGTTTATATAGTAATAACTATTTTGAAGAAAACTTCATGAGAGTCTAAATCACATAAGTAGCATTGATAGATAAAGTCATTCTTTTTTCTTGAGCATCAAAAACAAATTGTGACAATTCTCTAAATTTTGGAAAAAGATATTCAGAAGCATATATCTACATCGCAAGATAAATTGCTAACAAAAACAAATGAATTTAGACTACATTATGTTAACTTCATATATTGGAACATTACATACTAATGTATTTATTAAGCAAATAAATAATTAATATATCATAAGAAGGTTATGAAATATACCTTCTTAGGATAGAATGACTTACTTCATCAGAATAGTGGTACCTCATATTCTACTAAACTTCGAACTCACTCAACGAGAATAAATCACACAAAAAATTTTAAAATGCAAGAAGAAGAGGAAGAGTAGGAGAATAGAAAAAAAAGTGGTTGAAAAATGAAAGGAAGTCCCTCTATTTATGAACAAATGTTTTTTGTGTCTTATCAAAAAAATCATGACCTTTCCGAGAAGTCACAACACTTTGGAAAAGACACAACTTTTTGAAAAAGGCACAACTCTTTGGAAAATTCACAACTTATTGAAAAAAATTCTTTGGAAAAGTCACAACTCATCGAAAAATCACAACCCTTTGAAAAAAGTCACAACTAATCGGAAAAGTCACAAGTCATCGAAAAAGTCACAACCTAAGTTAGGGATATTATAGTAATTTAACATTCAAGTTAGGAGTTCATGCTTTTAAGGCAATTAAAAAATAAAATTAAAATATAGATATAGATATAAATAAATATAAATATAAATAATATATCATATGAACAAATGATGTAGACTAACCTAATGTAGAATGCAAGATGATCACAATTTGGATGAAAGAAGGGAATTTAAATAATGTTGTGTGAGTGTCTTTGATAGATTCTTCCTCACCCCCACTTATCTTACCAATTAAAATTGAAGGTTATTAGACTCTTCATTACCCACATTTATTTAGTACATGAATATAAGATTGCATTTAGATCTTGTTTGATGCATGAATTTAAATATAACTACTAAATATTTAGCTAATTAAAGAGATATTAATATTTAATTTATTTTAGGGGTTTGAGGTTAGGAGCTTCCATTTATAATAATATATGATGATATGATATGATAATTATGGTGGATTGGTGGTTGTCCATCTCTTTCCACTCTTTTGCTAATGACTTGATTTTATTGCTCATCTCCATTATGTCAATTACAGGTGGATGTTAGGAAGCAACTTATACAACATTCAGCGAGCATGATCAACCTTGAGCAACTGGATATATGAATGTGTATGTAGTAAACCCTGCAAGAACACAAATCATTACATCTGGAAGGGACCAAATGTCTTGTATCCTTTTATTGCACAACGGGGGGCTGCAGTATAATTTTGATAACCAAATGGTGGGGTTTTCGAGGCACTTCCTTCTCCAGTTCTCCGTGGAACATGCAATGTAAGCAGAAAAGGATTTGGATTATAAGTATTAAGTACCTTGCTATACATCATAGGTTTTTGTCCTCCCTTATTTTACTTTTGTTACCTGTAATTTGCACTCTTGTCCTATGTAATTTAACATTTTTAGTTAGCAATATGGCATAAATATTGATGGAAGTAATGATTAATGAGTAGTTGTATGATTAGAGGGTTCTACGGATGAGAAAGGTGGAGCCACTCCTCTCTAAGACTGTCAAAAATATCAAAGTCTGAGGTCAAACGTTCATCACTTTATGTTATTATTATATTGTTACTCTAATAAAATTTATAGAAGGAGAAAAATAAATTTAAAACAACAACAAAATAATATTGTTCACCTTTTTAGAAATTCATTCTTCATTAAACTGCTGCTCTGAAGGTCCTTTTAGATGCTTTATCAATGCAACTTTACTATTTTTTCAGAAATATGTATGTATAGTTGTTGCATTATGAAAGTACAAGTAGATCAAAATGTTGGATTCTAGACTCATGTTGAAGAAATATTCTTGAACATTAAAAAATTAAATATGAGTCTAACCTAGATAACTCAAATGCTCAGCAATGACTTGGGACATGAAGGACAACAAATCTATGTTAATAGACATATCTTTTGTAGCTTAAGACATTAATTTTATTTAGAGCAGGTTTTGTTTCATATCTTTCAAATTAAGCTTGCCGAAAATAGTCATAACTCACACCAAAAATATTTAGAAGAGAATGAGAAGGAAAAAAAGAAAAACATTAAAAGGATGAAAGCTTTGTTCAAGTGAGATCATATACATACCAAATGAAAAATAATCAATACAATTTTAAGGAGATGACAAAACAACGAGAAAAAACATACATTAAAGGGAGTAAACTATGAGATATCCAATGATGATAACGAATCATTTAACCAGAAAAGTTATGATGTTTTGAAATAACATACCTCAAAAAATTGACTAACACTTCAATCTACTTTCAATCTTTAAAGTACTCATAATATTCACTGATAAATTTTAGTAAAAATAGATAACAACAACATAAAAACCAAAAAATATGGGCATGCAAAGTTATTAACTCTCAAAGGATTTTCTAAAGAACACAAAATCTCATCCTTCAATGTGAAGGAATGACATTGTTGATGAAGAAATTAGAGATTTGCAAGGGCTTTTTTTTATTGTGCCTTCAATAATTTCAGTAGAGAAAACTTGCTTGAATACCCAATTAATGTTTGTTATTTAACTTTTACTAACAAATACTTATAACAATAATTTTGCAAAAACATAAACAACAAATTTTGAAGCATGTACTAAAAAATAACAATTAATAATATAAGCATAAATTAGTGAATGTAAAAACATACCATAATCTGTAACAATAGAATGAAACAGAATGGAAAAAATCGAGTCCACTGAATGCACAGTGTTCCTTAAGGAAATTATTCTCCTCTAGTACCAGAGATTTAAAGGAATGAATCCTCTCAGGATAGAACGATTATATTCACCAGTGTATTGATACAAAAACAATGGTGTCAGTGAGTTATTCAACGGGAGCAAAGTACACAAATATTTAATTGTCAAGAAAAAGAAGAAAAAGATGTTCAAAATTTTCGTTGTTTTAAAATGAGAGGAAATTCCTCTATTTATAAACAACAGAGTGTAGTGTGAACACTTGCTTATTGTGTCTTATCGGAAAAGTCACAACTCTCTGAAAAAGTTACAACCCTTCGAGAAGGTCACAACCTTTCATAAACGTTACAACTTTTCATAAAAGTCGCAACTCTTCATAAAAGTCTCTATTTTTCATAAAANATTCAACGGGAGCAAAGTACACAAATATTTAATTGTCAAGAAAAAGAAGAAGAAGAAGTTCAAAATTTTCGTTGTTTTAAAATGAGAGGAAATTCCTCTATTTATAAACAACAAAGTGTAGTGTGAACACTTGCTTATTGTGTCTTATCGGAAAAGTCACAACTCTTTGGAAAAGTTACAACCCTTCGAAAAGGTCACAACTTTCATAAACGTCACAACTTTTCATAAAAGTCGCAACTCTTCATAAAAGTCGCTATTTTTCATAAAAGTTGCAACTTTTCATAAAAGTCGCAACTTTTCATAAAGTCACAACTTTTCATGAAAGGAGAAGGCTAGTTTTGGAATAAATTAAATTAAAAGGGAATCCTTGTTTGTGGTGGTGCCATGTAAGAGAGTCTAGGGTTCTCTTTTGCAAATAAAGGTAGCTTGTATTATAACGACAACTGAAATACAAGACCAAGAAGTAAAATCAATGGAACAGTAACAAGGAAAGAAGAAATTAAGGAGATGATAAAACACAGAACATGGAGATGAAATAACAAGACTCAAATTACAATTCCTAATTAATTCAAATCTTGTTTTGCTATTTATGAAATCTAGTACTTCACAAGCCACACGCTCTTGCCCTTTGCCCACGTTCTCATCGTTTAGTTCCCATTACGAAATCAGTTAGCCTTGTTAAAGGGGTTCTCACGCGCTTACTTCTTTTCAAAACCCCACTCTCCTGCTGTGTGTGTTTCTCCATGGTGGCTGCTGATGTGTCCTCCAAGTCAGCTTGTGGGGTCACAACAATACTACCGTCTCGGACAGGAACCTTGTCCTCAAGGTTCATAGAAGTCTTAGGAATAATGTTGGCTGTATCATTAAGGTTCAAAGGAGTAATTTGTTGAACAAGGTTACCCATACAACGTTTGATCATGGATATGTGAAAGATCGGATGGATGCGAGCATCATCAGGTAGTTATACTTTGTAAGCTACATCTCCAATATGCTTGAGGATTTTGAAAGGCCCAAAATAACGTCTTCCCAGTTTAGGATGCTGGTGAAGGCGAACAACATTCTGGCGATACGATTTTAGTTTGACATAAACCCATTCTCCCACTTGGTAATTTAGTTCCCTTCGACTCTTGTCAGCGAGACCCTTCATCCAATTCTGTGCACGAGCTAAGTTAGCCTTAAGGAGAGTTAAGGCCTCATCCCTATCCACCAGATAAGCTTCAATCATTTCACTAGCGCTACTGCCCAGAATGTACCGAGCTACGGTAGGTGGGTCTCTACCATACAACACTCGAAATAGAGTCATCCTAACGGAGGACTGATATGCGGTATTGTACCAGTATTCTACCCAAGGTAACATCACAACCCATTTGGTGAGAGCATCAGCGACAAAACAACGTAGATATTGCTCCACATATTTGTTCAGAGCCTCAGATTGGCCATCTGTCTAAGGATGGTATGCTGTGCTCATAGCCAATGTGGTACCTTGTAGTCGATTAAGATCCTGCCAAAAGCTATGCAGGAAACGTGGGTCCCGATCAGTCACAATAGACCTTGGAGGGCCATGAAGTCGAACAATTCCAACCACAAAAGCTTCTGCAACTGACTGAGCAGTGAACAAAGACGACAATGCAATAAAGTGTCCATATTTTGACAATCGATCTACGACCGTCATGATAGTGGACTTACCTTTAGAACTAGGAAAGCAGGTGATGAAATCCATTGCGATATCCTCAAACACCATCGAAGGAATGGGTAGGGGTTGGAGCAGACCTGCAGGTAATTGATGGGAATCTTTCATTTGCTGGCAGACTTGGCAAGAAGCTACATAGTTATAAACGTCCTTTTTCATGCCCGTCCAATAAAAATTTGAAGCAACCCTATGATAAGTTCGGGCCACCCCGGCATGAATAGGGTCTGTCGTAGAGGAGAATCAGCAGAAATAACCAAACGTCTTAAAAAAATAAGAGTCCATCTCAAAAAGTGAACCCTGAATCAGGGGTGGTCCGGTCATGCACAGTGTGTTGTAGAGAAGTCAACTCTAGATGTGTTTTGCTGAGTATTTTGAGCTCATTTTCGAGGTCATAACCTCGTACTGAGATAGTTAGAAAAACAACCTCTGGAATACAGGAAAGACCATCAACAACTTGGTTCAATTTGCCAGGGTAGTAGATAATCTAAAAGTCAAAGCCAACCAACTTACTTAACCATTTTTGTTGTTCAGGGGTCTAAATTGTTTGGTTCGTCAAGCTCTTAAGTGACTGCTGGTCAATGTAAATGGTAAACCTCCTACCCAACAAGTATTGGCACCATTTACTAACCGATTGGGTGATTGCAAACATCTCTCGATGGTAGGTGGAAGCCTCATGCGTCCTATTACTCAACTTCTGACTAAAATATGCCACTAGATGCCCTTTTTGTTAAAGTACTGCTCCAATGCCCTAGCCTGAAGCATCTGTCTTAAGCTGGAACTCTTGGGTGAAATCAGGCAAGGCTAGGACTGGCGCTGTGCTTAACTTATTCTTAAGAGTGTCAAAGGCAGCTTAAGTTGCATCTGTCCAGGAAAAAGGAACCATGTGAAGTAGATTTGTGAGGGGCCCAACTATTGCGACATAGTGGTGGATGAACCTCCGATAATATCCTGCCAGCCCAAGGAAACTGCGCACATGTTTCACATTTCTAGGCGAAGGCCATTGTTGTATCTGAGATCTTTAATGGATCCACACTAAGACCTTGTATAGAAATTACATGGCCGAGGTAATCAACTCTCGTTTGATCAAACTGACAGTTACTCCTTTTGGCGACTAACTGGTGTTGTCATAACAAATTTAGAACTGTTTAAAAGTGCAACAAATGTTCTTCCTAAGTGGTACTATAAATCAGTATATCATCAAAGAAAACCAGAACAAAATGACGTAGATACATCCTAAATACCTCGTTCATAGTCACTTGAAAAGTGGATGGAGCATTAGATAACCCAAATGGCATTACCAAGGACTCGTAATGTCCTTGATGTGTTCGAAATGTTGTTTTCTCCACATCTTCTGGTCTAACTCAAATTTGGTGGTATCCAGCCAACAAGTCGAGTTTAGAGAAATACATTGCCCCGTGAAGCTTATCGAATAACTCATCAACTGTTGGTATGGGAAATCTATCCTGAATTGTGACTGCATTTAATGCCCTATAGTCCATGCAAAACCTCCACGTTCAATTTTTTTTTCGGACTAACAACACTGGTGAGGAGAAATGGCTTGTACAGGCTCGAATCACCCCTTCTCTAAGCATTTCAGTGACCATTTCTTCCATTACTTGCTTCTAGAAGTAGGGGTATATATACGGCTTAACATTCACTGGATCGGTTCCTGGCACCAAATGTATCGCGTGATCAACGACTCGCAATAGGGGCAGGCCTTGGGGCTTGTGAAAGACATCAACAAAAGATTCCAAGATAGCCTGGAGGGTCGGATTGACCTGCTCATCATGAGTAGACACTGTTGAAACTATTTGCAAACAATAGTATGCAGAGATTGCATCAATTGCTTTGTCTCGTCGGAGGGTATGCAATTGGATAGACTTAGCACTGGTTGGTTCTAATCCTTTCCAAATATTAGTAGTTCCATGGTAACTAAATTCAAATGTGTGTTCTCCATAATCCGTGATCACCCTTCCTAACGTAGAAAGCCAAGATGCCCCGAGGACCACATCACCCCCATGTAATGATAATACATACAAGTCAAGTGTGAGCTTACATTCTTGAATTATAAGGGGAACTTGTCGCACAACCCCTTCGCACCTGAGTCGTTGGCCACTTCCCACTACTACAACAAAACTAGAAATGGAAACAATTGGAAGCTGCAGGAAACTTACCATCCTTGCTTGGATGAAATTATGGTCACTACCTCCATCCACCAAGACCTGAACCGGGGATCCATTGACATGACCAAGGAATCGGAGTGTGGAAGAAGAATGCCCACTGGCCAAAGCATGATTAAAAATAGCAAAATGTTCTTGTACCTCCAAACACTGTAATTCTTCTGCCAATATATCATCAGTGACGAACGACTCCGGTAATATTGGTTCACTATCGGTTTCATTAGTGAGGAGTAACAGCTGGGGTGGTGATTTACATTTATGTCTGACTGTATACTTTTCCTCACAATAGTAGCAGAGTCCACGCTCACAACGACTCTGAATTTCGGCATGGGATAGGTGTTTCAATGGAAGGCGCGCATCAGCACGATTCAAGTTGTTGTTGGTCGCTATCGTAGAAGAGTTCTGGTAGGATGAGGAGACATTTGGGTAAGGTAGTAAAGGCACACCCTTACTAACCAAAGACGGTTGGATGGGTCCTTTCTCAACCTGGATCCGTCGCTCTTGTATATGAGCCTACTTAAGGGCCTCATCAAACGTTTTTGGCTCATGACTCAGTACCGAGTTTTTAATGTCCTCTCTCAGTCCAGAGATAAAGAGGTGAAGCATAGGTCTATCAGAAATATCATCAGTATCATTTGCGATGGCTTCAAATTGTTTTTGCAAATTTGAGACGGGGTAATTTATCGGAGTTTTGCCAATCTTCCCTCTGCCGACTCCAGACCCTTCTGGTTAAACCAGATTCACACTTTCTCAGCAAAATGTGGCCAGTCAACTAGTTGTTTGTTCCTAAACAACCATTTGTACTATTCCAGTGCTTGCCGTCGAGATAAAACGATGCCATAGTCAGCCTTTGATCTTCTTCAATTCTATAAAAGTCAAAGTATCGCTCCGCTTGGAATATCCAAGCCTTTGAGTTGTCATCGCGAAATCGACCCAATTCCACTGAAGCAGGTTTGTGCCTGGGTATAGTGGCTGCCGACAGGTGTTCTGTCGAGCTATCTCCATGGTCGGTTCATGATGGTGTGTCCCCATCGGAACTTTGGTGGAAACCTATATTTCAGATCTCAGTGAGTTCTTTAGAGAAGGAATCCTTCACTTCCTTAATTGAATCATCCACGTGAGCCTTGAGTATTTTGTGGTCCTCCATGAGTGACCTCTGGATGAAAGCACCAATGCAACAAACCAAATAACAATTTGCAAATAAAGGTAGCTTGTATTATAACGACAACTAAAATACAAGACCAAGAAGGAAAATCAATGGAACAGTAACAAGGAAAGAAAAAATTGAGGAGATGAGAAAACACAGAACAGGGAGATGAGATAACAAGACTCAAATTACAATTCCTAATTAATTCAAATCTTGTTTTGCTATTTATGAAATCTAGTACTTCACGAGCCACACGTTATTGCCCTTTGCCCACGTTCTCATCGTTTAGTTCCCACTACCAAATCAGTTAGCCTTGTTGAAGGGGTTCTCACGCGCTTACTTCTTTTCAAAACCCCACTCTCTTGCTGAGTGTGTTTCTCCACGGTGGCTGCTGATGTGTCCTCCAAGTCAGCTTGTGGGGTCACAACATGTTTGTCAAGACCAAGGTAGTGCCATTTTTAATTTCAGTATGACATGGTTGTTTAAGCACTAAGCTTTTCTCATTGAGCATTAAAATTGTCATTAGCTGTTACTTATTGAGTCATATCAACTACAAAATAGTTCATATCATAATTCTGTGTTTATTATCTAGTTTGCACTCTTTTAAGAGTCCCTTAGCTCTACCAACCTTGTCTTTCCCCATTTACTTCACCAAATCGCTACCTCTCTCTCTCCCTCTCCCGTTTCATCTCCCTGTTTCGTTGTAGTTCTAATGCCTACAACAACAAATTCTTTCCATGATACCATTTGCTTATCCACATATTAATGCCATTGAGTGTGAAATTTGGCCTTGTTAATGGTTTTTTTTAAGGTTAGATCTGATGTTATAAAAGACAATGAAGGTGTCACCACCTAAATCTGGTACTTAAACTGTGATTGGCACCCAAAGTACTTGGCCAACTGGCTAGATTGACTGCTACTCTTTTCGTTTCAATTTGTATGACTTAGTTTGATTCGGCACAAAGTTTAAGAAAGAAAGAATGACTTTTGAAACTTGTGATCTAAAATACTCCCTAAGTTCGCTTTTACTTGTCATACTTTGACTTGGCACATCCATTAAGAAAATGATTATTGATATATGTATTTTACCTAACTATCCATATTAAATGATGTCTTGAAAAATAAGTATTTAATGTTGAGGGTAAAACATGAAAAAAAAATTATTTTCTTTTCTTGATATGTCAAAAGTGACAAGTAAAAATGAAAATCTATTTTAGGAATAAGTGACAAGTAAAAGTGAACGGAGGAAGTAAGTTATAAATATTTGTATGGCTGTAGATCATTTTATTAATAATAAAATAAGCATTTTGAAGTTAAATTCTTACTAGCTAGTGACTATTCTTAAGAATAGTAGTGCATAATAGTATAAATAAGCTTACAATAGGCATAAAAATGAGATACAAATAAGCAACTAACTTCAACATCATATGCACATACGCAAAATATATCATTTCACTGAAAGAAAGTTAGTATTGGTGCATTAATGTGTTGTTGTATAACCTTGTAAAGTGCATCGAACCACATCTTATAGAGTGACAACTTATGAATCTGGAGCTAATAAATATCACATCAAATGAGACCAAGAATAAGTAGAAATATCGTAAGTTTCAAAGATCAATGGTTATAAAAGTGTCACAAGAGTACAAATTGATCACAACACGATAGTATTTTACGTAGCTTAAAATATTAAATGTGTACTCATTTAACTCGAATTATTTAAATAAATAATTAATAGTAAGTCACCCAAAGCTTAATGACTTACTAAAATAAATAAATAATTAAAATAAATAAATGATCGTTTGAAAAATCGTTATTAATTTGAACAAGTTGCTCAAAGCGATCGGTTTTGATCATATGAAATTTGACTCGGAACACCTTGACCACTAAATTAAATAGCTTGTGTCAAGATATATATATATATATACCAAACAAATACAGAAAATACAGAAAATACAGAAAATACAGAAAATACTGAAAATACAGAAAATACTGAAAATACAAATACAGAAAATACAGAAAATACCAAACAAATACAGAAAATACAGAAAATACCAAACAAATACAGAAAATACAGAAAATACAGAAAATACAGAAAATACAGAAAATAC
>NC_064285.1:51498617-51534408 GCF_019186545.1 Solanum stenotomum | reverse complement strand
TATATATATATATATATATATATATATATATATATATATATATAAACCAAAATTTGACCTTTATATACAATGTAATTTTCCGACAAAGACACCCCTTAGCTAAGGGTGGGTCCACCCCTGCCATTTTCTTGATATCTTAACCAAAAACAACATAATGCAATCATCACAAACTAAAATTACAACATAATGCAATCATCATAAAATGTCCTTTCCAAAGTTTGGTATCGTTACAATAATTTCAATCAAAGTTCGGATATATTTCAGACCCTTTTTCCAAAATAAAAGCCTTAAAAAATTACAACTCCATTTATATATAGATGAATATTGTGTGTTTCTCTTGTGGATAGAGTAGAAATTCAAATTCTGTTTATTTGTGTTTATAACGCAGCTAAGGTAATTTTTAAATTAAATTATTCAAACTGCATAATTTTGTATTAGTTTTTAAATTTTATTTTCCTTTCCAGATTTTCCTTTCACGTTTATTAGAAGTTCGAAGTTTTTTTTTTTAAAAAAAAAATTCATTTTTCTTTGAAAAGCTTCATATTATTATATAATTACTTTATGTTTGTGAGTATATTCTTTTTATCTTAAGTTTTTGTTTGCAAATATCTATATTTTATATTTCGAACTTCAAACATGAAATTCATGGGAAGATTAAAGTTGTGCATGAGATAAAACTTAAATTCAATTTGAACACATTTAATTAATTTTATAGATTTATTTGCAATTTTTATAGGTAAGAGATTTGAAAATAGCGGATGAGTGATTTGAAAGAGGGCATATTTAAATCGAAAAAAACGTAAAGGGCAATTTTGATCCAATACGTTAAGGACATTTTTAACCCTCTTCCCAATTTTAAATGGTTATAGAAGATTATCTCTTCTTAATAAAGTAAACTATGTATCAATCTAATTTTTTTTTTTATAATTTTGCCAACCATAACATGAATTAGAAAAGTGTGCGATAGTGTTTTAAAAGGCAGGGACATGAGACAAGACGTTTTATATAGTATGGGCGAGATGTAAGCTCCGAGACACGAGGCGTAAGTCATATGGATCTACGGGACGTAGTCTCATGTATATTCAATTTTATAATTTTTATTACTAAGAAAATAGGCAAAAGTAAAACTTTCAATTATTTTACAAATAAATTTAATAAACAACCTATAATATATAGAAAAAAATATTATGATTTTTATTTGAGAAATGTATTAATAACCAATAATGAAGAAAAAAAATATTACAATTACTATTTGAGAAATATCATTGCACCAATAGTAAAAAATATGATTTAAAGCAAAAAAAAAAAAGTTTTTAAAAAAACGCACAGGGCGTACGTTTTTACGACTAGGGCTTGCGCTTTTACGCTTGGAGCTTACGCCCTAAATTCTAGGACTTACGACCTATGGATCTATGNGGGACGTAGTCTCATGTATATTCAATTTTATAATTTTTATTACTAAGAAAATAGGCAAAAGTAAAACTTTCAATTATTTTACAAATAAATTTAATAAACAACCTATAATATATAGAAAAATATATTATGATTTTTATTTGAGAAAGGTATTAATAACCAATAATGAAGAAAAAGAATATTACAATTACTATTTGAGAAATATCATTGCACCAATAATAAAAAACATGATTTAAAGCAAAAAAAAAAGTTTTTAAAAAAACGCACCGGGCGTACGTTTTTACGACCAGGGCTTGCGCTATTACGCTTGGAGCTTATGCCCTAAATTCTAGGACTTACGGCCTATGGATATACATCTTCAATTTGAGCCCCGAAGCGGTTTTGTAGGCCCCGCCCCGAGACTCATCTGGAACTCGCCCCAAAGAATATTTTTGAAAACACTGGTGTGCGATGATGATGGATTTTTTCCTGTTAATTTTTTATATATCATTCAAGGTATAATTATTATTTTAGAAAGTCATTTTTTATTAAACAATATTAAAATAAAAAAATTAAATTACAATTATTAATTGAGTACCTAACTGAATGATAACAATAGAAGTTTATATTATTTTTGCTCATCTCAAATAGAATTGAAAAAGGAAAAGACAAAGCAAGTCTTTTTTCCATTTTTCCTCCATAGATGATCATAATGAGTTGCAGTGACATAGGTCTTATGGCTTATGAACAACAATGGAAAACTTAAGATTTTTTTTTTACAATTAAACTTATAATCTTAATTTAATCATTAAATAGGGTCGTTACATGAATTGAATTTTAGTGAATTCCAATTTGATCTTTTTTCATCGATCCTTGAAGAAAGAATTTGTTTTTTTTTTTATTGAAGGAAAAATTATTAAGCATTCAAGAATTTGTCATGTAAAACAAGTTTGTTTCATTTAAATTATCTATTTTTTTAAATGAAACAAATATGATGGTAAATCTCTTATTCTAATTCAGTGCTCTCAAGATCGTGCATGAAAGTTATCAATCACATGACTTGAAATTTTGACCTTATTGATTATGATAACAATCACGACTATAAATAGAACACTGACTATGACAAGGGTGGTATGCTCTGCTCAATTGCGTCCTCTATGCAAGTACATAAATAGAATATTTAATTTAAAGTCATTATCTTGCTCGTCATAAAAAGAACTTCAATTCACTCAAAATTTATAATTGGAAAATATAGTAAATGAATTATGAAGTAATAATAAAGTTAGAAATGAACCTCAAACATAGAATTATCTTAATGTATTGATAAAAACTCCCAAGCTCAACTATCTTGTACAACAACAATGAAAGTAAGTAATGAACCTTATATTGAAACATGTAATTTTGTCTTGACTAGAAAAGCAGATGAACTGTAAATAAAGATACATGAACATCTTATTGAATAAGTCATGAACATCTTATTGAATAAGTTTAAGGCTTCTTATTGAAATTTAATATTTGATCGCCTATTTTGTCACCAAGAAGCCCTCATGGTCTAGCTATCCATTTTCTTGCCGTTTAATTGTTACTAAACTCTCTTTATAATAGTAAATCCCAAAACCTCTCCAAGTTGGACTTCTACCTAGGCATGGATGCTGAAATTCAAGATATCTCGTCTTCTTTGTCTTAACATTATAGGAGATCAATCCAAAACATCCACTCGACCAAATTAGAGAATTATCACAACAAGACTTGATACATAAAAAGCAATCAAAGGTAGCTAACTTGTTCCAAACCCCTGGTTGGATCATTACCCATACATTATAAATAAACATGTCAACTTCGTTCAAAATGGCAATGGAATCATCAAGAATCATTAGATCTGCAGTCCAACTACGAATAGCACAATCATGTAGCGGCCCTTCAATCACTTCAAACACCTCATTCCCAAAGTTGAATGAAAGGAATTTGAAAGTAAAGTTGAAATTGACATTTTTCCTTAACATCCAGTAATAAGATCCATTTAGATAAGTAGTACTACCATAAAAGGTATCCACACATTCGGCATTTCGATTGTCACAAACATTTTCATGTTTGAATATTCTCCATGAATCCCTAGAACATGAATATACAGCTGCATTTTCATTCTTGCAATTATAGTAAACCACTTTATAATCGGTAGTTAATACATCTAATCCAAATCCAAAAAATCGATCAGAACTGAAAAATGATTCAAATATGATTCCGACTGCACTAAGGAGGTCTCTCACCTCCCTAGTAGCAGGATTCCACAATGCACACAAGACATCATTATTAATTTCTCTTTCCAAGAAAAACAAGCCATCGATAGAACTTAAGAGGTTTGTCATACCTTCGAAACTTTGGGGATTTACTTCATGTGTAGGAGCATCTATACCATAATCGGAAATGAAAGTGATGGGAGGGAAATCACCGGGTGCACCATAATCATAAATCAAGAGTTGTGGGGGCTTGTTCTTGCTAAAATTCAAGTGTTCACGGATGAAGCTAGGATTTTTTATAAGAGTGTACCAGTTTTTGCTGATGCATTTGAACCTCAACAATGACTTCACAGGTAATCTAAGTAGAATTTCTCTGATTAAATCTTCAGGAAAATCTCCGCCATTATTGGTAGCCATAGAACCTCGATCTTTCCGTCAAGAACACAATTTTTTTAAATAAATAACACGAAAAGTCCGCCTTTTAGATTGTAGTCCTTTAACTTAGTAGTAATTGCTATCTACACTAATATAATAGATTTTGTTACCATATTAGCCTCACTAATTTTACTAGTACTTAGTTCTATTCTACACTAGTAAACTTAGCCGCGCTCGCTCATTTACAAAATATCTCATTAGATCTACAAACTAGTGTTTTCACTATATTTTAAAATATTCTTTTTTTAAATCTCAAATCCATTTAGATTTTAAGTTGTACTACTTTATTTAATTGTTAACACTATATTTTATAAAAAAAGTAAAATAAATTCTAACCTTTCATCTCCTAAGGCTTTGCCCTTACTTGCATAAAATAGCATGTAATATCAATTCTAATATTACAACTCCTAAGTATTTTTTAAAAAAATAAATAAGTAAAAAGTGAGATGATAAAATTAGTAACTATTATTAATTTATAAGATAATTCACCATATGAATGAAACTTGAGGTAAATACATTACTAATATTGAAAAAAAATTAGCAAAAAATGTTTACAATATTTATTGAAGGATAATTGATAAAAAAAAAATTGAATTATTCTGGAATAACCTTTTATTCATTTTTGCTCGTCATAAAATCATAATTTTGTTAACTCTTGTTAGAACTATAATAAATTGATTATAAGTTATATGAATTTTTGTTTTAACTTACTTAGGCGGAATGTGAAAATGTTGTAACATACCATAAATATGGAAGATAAGAATATTGTAACTATTGGGCACAATCATTACCATTTCGTTCATCAAAAAATAAGAATGGGTGAACATTATAGTAATTTACTGACCAAAAAGTGAGTAAAGAGCAAAAGAAATTAACAAAAAAAAGGACAAAATACTACTCCCTCCGTCCCATTTTATATGATGTACTTTAATTTGACACAAATTTTAAGAAAAATGAAAAGACTCTACCATGTTCCGAAAATACCCTTATTAATAAGTCTAAATTGTTAAATAAAAAAAAAATACTATATCTCACTTTGAATAGAAAAGTTTATGACTTTTCTCTCTCATAAGTAATATCACATCAGTCATTAATATAAACCCAAAAGAGTCCAATAGATTTATTTCTCTCTCTTCTTTCTTCTCCACTCTCCATTCTCCATTATCTCTTCCTTAATCTTTCAATGAAGAAGAAAGACTCCAAAATGATTGAGTTTTTGCCATTGCAGGTAAAAGTAGTTTTTTTTTTTCATGATTTTAATTATAGTTTCAAAAAATTGATAACATAAAAAAAATGTGGGAAAAGATTAAAATTTTCAGTTTCTAGCGCAAATTTTTTTGCCAAATTTTAAAATATTAGCTAATGGACTCCATATAAGTAGAGATACTTCATCTTTAATTTTTCAATTCTTCCTTTTACAGTTTTTCCAATCAGTGATTTTAAAGTGAGTGTTGAATTTTTAGAAGTGGTGAAAAGAAAGAACAGGTTATGACAAAGTATTGAAAAAAGTGTTAAAGTATCGTTGACTACCAGCAAAAAGAGAAAAGTAGTTGTACTTTATTGCCTTTCAATAACTTTTTCTTTAAATTAAAAGAGTGAAACTATTGAAATAATGAGATTCAAGAAGGGTAAAATAGGAATAATGTCATTAAATATTTACCAAATAAGAAAATGTGTCATTCTTTTTGAGACTGACCAAAAAGAAAAGTGAGTCACATAAATTGGGACAGAGGGAGTAATAAAAAAGAGTAAAAAGCCAAAGAAATCGAGAAAAACATAAATAGTACTATTGCTATTTTTTAATCCTTTAATTATAAAATAAGAAAAAAAATAGAGAAAAGATTAAAAAAAAAGTATAATTGAAAAATGGGAAAGAGGACAAATATATCCCCGAACTATCGTAAATGGTATGCAGATACCTCCTTCATACTTTTGGACATTGGTGCCCCTGCCGTTAAAAAACTAGAGCATATATGCCCTTCACTCTAACGGAAGACTAAATAGGGACACGTGACACAATCTTATCCGTCGATCTGATATTTAATAAATGTTGGATTGGAGGATAAGATTATGACATGTGTATGTCTGTTAGTATAAAGACTATATATGCTCTAGTTTTTGGAGGGCACGGGCACCAATGTCCCAAATATATGATGGAGGGTATCTGCATGCCATTTATGATAGTTTGGGGGGTATATTTGTCTTTTTTTCCCTTGATTAATTGAAGAGAGGCATAAGAAAATTAAATAAATGGTAATAATGAGATTTAAAGAAATAAAATATTGTAATTGACAAATTATTTTTTATATATATATAAATCATTTAAACTTGTACTTTATCAAACTAATTTGACTCTCTCTCTTGATTGATGATCTTCATCAACGTCATTGAACTTTCTTTTTTGGTGAATTTGAATTAAATTAATCTGACCATTTCTTTTAGGTGAATCTTACACCGTGATCAAATTTTCTTTGGGACTGTTTTACTAGATCTTTTCTGGATAGGTTCTTTCCGAGAGAGTTAAGGGAGGCTAAGGCCCAAGAGTTCATGAATTTGAAGATGGGTTAAATGTTAGTCCAAGAATACAGGCTGAAGTTCACTCAGCTCTCCAGGTATGCTCCACACATGGTTGTTGATTCGAGAGCACAAATGAACAATTTCTTGTTTAGAGTATTCGATCTGGTCAAGACCGAGTGCATAGATGTATGCTATTAGGAGACATGGATATCTCCAGGATAATGACTCATACTTAGCAGGTTGAGGGAGATAAGCTTACAGAAATGGCTAAGGAGAACAAAAAGGCTAGAACAAGGAATTAGAGATACCCTCAGCAAAGGTCGGGCGGTGCAAATCGCTCATAGTTTTAGTAAAGGTCTACAACTCCAGCACCTTCATCAGATATCACTCCGTCCCTCAGTTTTCGACAGTATTAGAAAGGCAAGGCATCAGGCTCTAAGTCAAAGGGGAGTGCTTCAGATAATCAGACTTTTTCAACTTGTCCAAAGTGTGGTAAGAACCATTCGGGTAAGTGTCTTGCTGGCAGAGAGGGGTGTTTTGGATGCGGTCAGTCTGGTCATCGATTGAAGGATTGCCCTTCTGCCAGGCAAGGAAAAGAAGGTAACATGGTTTTAGTCTACTACTTCAGTAGTGCCAACATGTCGCCCATTCAGCAGGGTGCCTCGTCTAGTACATTTGGTAGTCAACACCAGAATAGGTTGTATGCTCTGCAGGCTTGCCAAGACCAAGAAAATTCTCCCGATGTGGTCACTAATGCGTTAGGAAGTCTTCCATTTAGATGTTTATGCATTGTTAGATCCAGGGGCTACACTTTCTTTTGTAACTCCGTATATAGCAATAAGTTTCAGTGTCAGTTCAGAAACTCTCTCTGAACCCTTCTCAGTATCTACTCCAGTTAGTGACCTAGTTATAGCTAGACGGGTATACAAAAATCGTCTTGTCACAGTTTCCAGAAAGTCACCTTAGCGGACCATATAGAGTTAGAAATGGAAGACTTCGATGTCATTCTGGGAATGGATTGGTTAAATTCCTGTCATGCTTCAATCGATTGTAGAACTGGGTTCGTTCGATTTCAGTTTCCAAACTAGCTAGTGTTAGAGTGGAATGGTAGTTGCTCAGTGCGTATAGGTCGATTTATCTTTTACCTTAAGGCCAGGAAAATGATTTCTAAAGGGTATATCTATTATCTTGTTTAGGTTATGGATTCAAACTCCAAAACCCCAACTCTAGAGTCAGTCCCTGTCGTAAATGAGTTTCCAAAAGTGTTCCTGGAAGATATTCCTAGAGTTACTCCCTAAAGGGAATCGACTTCGAAATAGATCTCCTTCCAAATACCTAGCCCATTTTTATTCCACCCTTACAAAATGCTCTAGCTAAGCTAAAGGAATTGAAAGAACAATTGAAAGACCTTCTAGATAAAGGCTTCATCAAACCCAACATCTATCCATGGGTGCTCTAGTGTTATTCGTGCGAAAGAAAGACGGCTCTCAGGATGTGCATTGACTATCGTCAGTTGAACAAAGTCACAATAAAAAATAAGTATCCAATTCCTAGGATTGATGACTTGTTCGACAACTTCAGGGTGCTAGTTCCTTTTCTAAGATAGACATCAGATCCAGGTACTATCAGCTCAGAGTCAGAGATAGTGACATCCCAAAGACAACCTTCAGGACTCGATATGGCCACTATGAATTTGTAGTTATATCTTTTGGACTAACAAATGCTCATGTACCTTTCATGGACTTAATGAACATGGTGTTCAAATAGTACTTAGACATGTTCGTTATTATTTTTATTGATGATATCCTCATTTATTTTCGGAGTGAGGAAGAGCATGCGACTCATCTAAGAGTTGTTCTACAAACTCTCAAAGATTGCCAGTTATTCGCTAAGTTCAGCAATGTGAATTCTGGTTACAGTCAGTATATTTTCCTTGGTCATATGGTATCCAACAAAGAGATCCTAGTAGATCCTCAGAAAATTGAGGTAGTAAAACACTAGCTCAAACCTACCTCTTCGACTGATATCAAAAGTTTCCTGGGTTTGGCCGGTTATTACGGGAGGTTTGTTGAAAGATTTTCATCCATAGCTTCCGTATTGACCAAGTTAACTCAGAAAAAGGTCAAGTTTCAGTGGTTAGATGAGTGTGAGAAAAGCTTATTAGAACTGAAGACCAAGTTGACTACAACTCCGGTCTTGACTCTACCAGAGGGTTCAGATGGTTATGTGGTTTATTGTGACACATTTATGGTCAGCCTAGGTTATGTATTGATGCAGCAAGGTAAGGTCATAGTTTATGCTTCTAGGCAGCTTAAGGTCCATGAGAAGAACTACCCGACTCATGACCTAGTGATTGCAACTGTAGTGTTTGCCCTAAGATTTGGAGACATTATTTGTATGGTGTTCATGTTGATGTGTTCACAGATCATACGAGCCTCAAAATATGTGTTCTCCCAAAATGATCTGAATCTTCGTTAGATGAGATGGCTTGAATTCCTCAAAGACTGTGACATGAATGTGCTTTACCATCCAGGTAAGGCCAATGTAGTGGCTGATGCTCGTAGTAGACTATTTATGGGTAGTGTAGCACATGTTTAGGAAGAAACGAAAGAGTTAGCCAAAGATATTTCACCAGCTTGCTCGCTTAGGAGTTTTCCTTACAGACACGTCAGATGGTGGTGTGATAATTCAGAATGGATCAGAATCCTCATTGGTAGCGGAGGTTAAGGAAAAACAAGGAAAAACAAGATAGCGATCCTATATTACTTCTATTAGAAGGTGCAGTTCATCAGCAAAAAGTTGAGGTTTTCTCCCAAGGGGGAGATGGTGTACTTCATTACCAAGGTCGCTTATATGTTCCAAATGTGGGTGAGTTAAGGCAGCAGATCCTTACATAAGCCCATAATTCCAGATATTCTATTAATTCGAGTGCCACTAAGATGTACCGTGATCTATAAAAAGTCTATTGGTGGAACGACATAAAGACGGACATTGCAGAGTTCGTGGATAAGTGTCTTAATTGTCAACAGGTTAAAGTAAAACATCAGAAACTAGGAGGTGTGACTCAAAAGATTTGCATTCCTACATGGAAGTGGGAAGTGATAAACATGGACTTCATTACGAGTTTACCTCGTACTCGCAGATAACATGACTCTATTTGGGTGATAATGGACAGAGTTACTAAGTCAACTCAGTTTTTTGCCGTCAAGACTACAGATTCGACGAAGAACTACCCATAATCTACATCAATGAGATAGTCAGGTTGCATGGGCTCCTTTGTCTATTATCTCAGATAGAGGTCCTCGGTTTACATCCCTGGAAGTCATTTTAGAAAGGTCTTGGTACTCAGGTAAATCTCAGTATAACATCTCATCCACAGACAGATGGTTAAGCAGAATGTACCATTCAGACCCTAGAGGACATGTTGAGAGCTTGCATGATCGATTTCAAGGGTAATTGGGACGATCACCTACATCTCATAGAGTTTGCCTATAATAACAACTCTCATTCCAGTATTTAGATGGCCTCTTATGAGGCACTGTATGGGCGTAGATGCAGATCTCTAGTTGGTTGGTTTGAAGTAGGTGAAGTAGCCTTGATTGGGTGAGATTAGGCTCATAAGGCTATAAAGAAAGTTAAACGCATTAGAGATAGACTCAAGACATTTATGTGATGATACAACGTCTCCCCCAAGTGCTAGAACTGTCCCATACCTTGACGGAGTATAAGACATCCTCAACTAACTGGATTCACTAAGCTATGCTTAAAAGAAATAAGGAATCATCTAAAAAGTATGACCCTTTACCCATGTTAGCATACATGGTTTATGAGGACTTTGAGTTGTCTGAACTCGTCCTCATATTGGTGCTCAATACTACTCCCAATAATATAACTCATGTTCATATGTTTAAAAACATTTACTTATCCTCAAATTTTGATATTATTACTCAAAGGTTCTCTTAAAACAGATAGTGCTCAAAAACTTCTCATGAACTCATTTGGAAATCAAAGTTTCCTCTCATTTTTAAAGTAAAACATTTACTATTAGGAATATTTAGTTCCCTTATACTAATTTTTAAAAAACATGAATTCAACTCTCCTCATCCTCATACTCAACTACTCAATTCTTAAAACAAGTTTAAAAGTTTGTAAATGTGTTCTCAAAATGACTCAAATGAATCCCTCAAACTTTACTCTTAATGTCACACCCCGAGCTACCCCCGAGACGCGGACACGGGACCTAGGACCACAAGTGATACAAAGTTAACTCTGCTGGCATGATCATGAGCATACTAAAGATAATAAACTGATGCGGAAGCTAAATCATAAATAAAAATGAAAAGATGGGGAATATCCATATACTATAATTGAGATAAATGAAAATTGATGAGTTTAATACAAAGAAGATATTAACTCAATACTAAGCTGAATCTAACTATGTCTGAAATAAGCCTCTAAACTGACTAGAAGTACTGGGACATGCCCCAGCTAAGTCTAGAAAATCTGAAACTAAAGGACTGAAAAATGAAAGATAATATGACTATTGTCCTCGAAGAATGAGGACTCACCACTGATGTTGCTGAACTGGAGATCGGGAACCGATCTAAGCGTGATCTGGATGCTGAGACCCTGAACCTACATCACGAGAAGATGTAGCGCACGTATGCGTCAATACTTGAAAGGTACTGAGCATATAGGATAGAGTAAAGCTGAAATAACATATAACTGAACAAAGCAATAAAACAATGAAATAATCTGGACATGATATAGATACTGAATACTGAGCTAACTGAATGCAATGACCAATTTATAATATGCTGACTGAATACTGAATGAACTGTAAATGTGGTCAATGCAATAGAGTCTGACTGAACTGTGGGAGCTACTAATAACCGACAATAAAACCACATGAGCTAAATGTGGAGTATGATGTATACGCCCCATCGAGAGGACCCAATATACCCGGCCAAAGGTATAGAGGCATGACTGGCGTGATCACTAATCTGATGTTGCCCACAGAGGAGACTTACACCTACGTGGCTGGTAGTTCTGGGACTATATGGGTATGTTGAACCCTAGTCCAATTCGGTATTATGCGACTCCCAATAGATTAAGTGATTAACACATTATGACTGAATTTCTGTAATACTAGATAGCTCAAAACTGAACATGTAAAACTGAGAATGCAACAATTAATCTGATAATGATGCATTCATAAACTAAGGCATGTATAACTAAATACTGAAATATCTGACCTAGCATGTGTAGTTCAAGAACTAAAGAAATACATAGCTAGGGTTCTGAAATTCATGCAATAAACTGAGAAATAACATGATAATCTGATTTGGAACATTTAAATAACTAATTCATGATGAGCTGTTGAAATTCTAGAAACCCTAGGTCTGTTCGTAATCATGGAATCAAAATTCTGATTGAATTCTAGGGACCAAATGGGCGAAAGGAACCTACTAGTATGGCTGGCAACGGGACCGGAACCGGTAATTCCAGAAAAAAATCCGTGTACCCGTCCCGGACCGGACCGGAAATCGGGTCCAACTGTTATAAATTATAATTTTTTTTAATAAAATTAAAAATTAGGAACATTACACTTAAAAATTTATACTTTTAAAGTTTTAAATACAGATTTTCAAACTTTTAAAAGTATAAAAGTTTAAATTTCACAATTTAAAACTTTGAAAATTTAAATTCAAACGTTAAAACTATAAAACTATAAAAGTTTGAAAATTTAAATTCAATATTTAAAACTATAAAAGTTTAAATTTCACCCTTTAAAAGTTTGAAAATTTAAATTCAAACTTTAAAACTATAAAAGTTTAAATTTCACACTTTAAAAGTTTGAAAATTTAAAACTTTAAAACTATAAAAGTTTAAATTTCACACTTTAAAAGTTAAATTTGAACTTTTGAAGAAAATAATAAAAAAAAATTAAGGCGAATAGCCTATACTTTTATTAATATTAATTAAATAGTACAAGTTGAGTTACAAAATATTAGTAGAGTATTAAAAAATCTAATCTACACAGCCACCTTCTAGGAAGGGTTCTGTTTGAATTAGACCTCGAATTATTATACTCATACTAATAGACATTTAAATTTAATAGTTCATGCTACCAAGGAAATCTTTTTTTAAATCATTTAACATTTCTCTAGTAACATGCTCTGGAATTGGTTGATTAGCTAGTTCTTCCATTGCATCAATGCCGTCATCACTAAAATCTAGCATTATTTCATCAACGTCATTTTCAAATTTGGTCGGTAGAGGTGGACGACCATAACTCCTTCTCTCGCCATTAATCCAATCTCTAAATAGTACGGATATCTCCAAGCTATCTGCTGCTAATGAATATCTATGCTCTCCAATTTGAAATCTTGCTGCACTAAAAGCGCCTTCCGAAGCTACTGAAGATGCTTGAATAGCTAACACATCTCGAGCAACCGGTTGTAGTTTTGGAAATCCTTTGCCGCGATTGCTCCACCATTCTAGAAGATCAATAGTAGTAGGTTCTGTATTTTGATTAATATATGCATCAAAATCATTTCTATCATTATGAGAAAGTTCAATAATACAATCTATCATATCATCAATATCATCTTCATTATTATATCTACTCCTAGAACTTTGAGGCTCTTCGTTATGTACTACATTCCTTATATTAGAATTATACAAGTCGTACAATTTTCTAGCTTCAATTTTTATACTATCTTTAACATCTTGACAACTAGGTGTTTCATCATCTTCACTATCAATACCCAAATTAAAATATATTTTATCAACCATTCGTGATGCACCTTCATCTTTGTAATGTGGGTTTAACAAACAAGCAGTTAAATAAATTTGAGGAATAGGAATAAAATATTTTTTAAATTTTTCAATCATTTTCTTAACAGATTGTTCAAATCTTGGTTTATTTTTGAATTTATAAAATTTAGTAGAAATAGCACAAATATTAGGTAAAACAGAGCAAATAGTTGGATAATAAAGTGCAGATATTTTTTTTGTAGTTAAATAAAAAACTTTTAAGAATTCTATAAGTTCTTTTATGTCATTCCAATCATTATCATCAAGTCTATATGTCATATTTGAATTATGAGCATTCCAAACCATTTGTAAAGGTTTCCTATATTCATAAGCAACTTCAAGCATTTCAAATAAAGAATTCCATCTTGTACACACTGATTTTGGAATTTTTCTAGGTGGAAGATTAAATTCACGACAACGATTTTCAAAATCTCTACGTCTAGACTTAACTTGACATTTAAAAATAAAATGACATGCAGTTTCAACTTTTGTGCAACCATCATCATATATTGCTATACCATCTCTAACAATCAAATTATATATGTGTGCAGCACACCTAATATGAAAACCATCAATATAAATAGGGCAAAGAGACGGTTTTAGTATTTCAACAGCATTACTATTATTAGAAGCATTATCTAATGTGACACTACTTATTTTATCACAAATTCCATAGTTTTGCAAAACATCTATAATTGTTTGAGCTATATAACTACCGGTTTTATGCATTTCACAACATTTATAACCTAAAATTCTTTTTTGCAAAGTCCAATTTTCATCAATCCAATGCGCAGTAATTGTGAAATAATCATTACCATTTACACTACGGCCCATATCAGAAGTAATAGCTATTTTACAATTGTTATAATAAAATAAACAACGAAGATATTGAAAATGTTGAGCTTGATAATCAAAGATAGCCTTTTTAATTGTATTTCTAGTAAAACCTTTAAAATGTGGATTATACACAATTTGAATATAATGAATAAAATCGGGATTTTCAGCAAAACTAAATGGCAAACCCATAACAACAATCATTTTAGCTAATTCTTCAAGATCTTTTTCTCTACTATATGACCGTTGTATACTAGAACCAGAAACATTAAAAGGATTTAATTGTGTTTGGACCATATTAGAGCCCTCTAGTCCTACATTTTCAGGAAGGGTGGTACCATTTTTTTTAGCTTCGGCTACAGCTTTAGCATGCAAAAATTCATTTTTACAACATGACATTAAATGATTACTCAAATGTCCCGTCCCACCCTGTTTTCCTATAGTTTTATGATTCATTCTATGTTTACATTTATTACAAATAGCTTGTGTTTTATCTTCATTCTGAGTCATAAATTGCAACACAACTGATTTTTTAGCACGTTCTACCTTAATCCTAGGATGCACGGGGGGAACGGGAGCAGGACAACGAAAGGGAGCGGGAGCCGGGGAAGAGAGATTGGGAGTGGGACTAGTAGCTGACGGTGGCTCATTTTCATCATTATCATATTCATCAACATTATTATCAAAACTATCAACATAAGCATTAACATCATCATGTTCATCATCTTCAGGTACGTCCTCTTCAAAATTACCAAATCTTCTTTGTAAATGTTCATGATAAGGATCTAATCCACTATTACTATCAATATTAAAAACAGTTTCATCAACATGTGTATAATCATCCGTATTTATTCTTAATTGAGAAGTTTTTTTAGTTTTAGATTGAGAAGTACTACCGGTTTTTTTATTTTTCTTAGATTTTGAGCTAGATAAATTAGTGAACGAATTAACTATGGTTGTTTTACCCTTTTCAATAATTTTTTACCGAAATCCATATTCAAATATAAAAAGTGAATAAATTATATATAATACGAAAATGATTAGCAAAGTTTTAAACAAATAAACAACTAAATAAGTAGAGACTAGAGATTAATTACTCACAAAATAAATAATTAAATGCAAACAAATAAATAACTAAATGAAAAATGAGTTGGAACGAATGTACCAAACGTCTACTTAAAAAAGTAGATGTGTATGACCGGAAGGTGGAAGCCGAAAATTGAAAGTTGAATTTTGAAGCTCCAATTTCCAAAGACCAAATTCGTAATTTTAACAAGAATAAGAGAATTTAGAGAGTAGAGAGTAGAGAGATTAGAAAATATTTTTGTGAGTGAAAAGAATGAAAGATTAGGGGTATTTATAGTTTTAAAAAAAGATGAAAATGTAGTTTTAAGAAGGTTGGGGTATTAAAAAAGTTTGGGGGGTAGGGAGGTGTAAATGGGAGTTATGGGGGTGAAAGAGCCGTTGGTGGGGCCCAAAACCCGTTGCCCAACGGCTATAAATTTTGAAATTTCAGATTAAAAAAAAACTGTTCTGAACCGGACCGGAATCGGGACTAACCGGACCGATAAATCCCGATTTCCATCCCGTTACCCCTCCCAGACCGGCACAATACCGGATCAAACTGGTACTATCCGGAATCGAGACGGAACCGGTAACGGACCGGAACCGGTACTGGTACCTCCCGGTTCCGTTGCCAGCCTTACCCACTAGTGAAATCCACATACCTGGTGACGAATTCCACAGAGAAATCTTTTGATTTCGGGGCTGAAATTGAAGGAACCTTGCTGCATTCTTGAACTAGGGTTCTTGATGTCTCTTCTCCTCTTACGTTCTAATTTTCTATGTTTTGATTAATGATCTTACTTAGGTAAGTTCTAGTTATGTCTCTAGGCATAAACTGACTAAAACCTCATAATTTAGGGTCTAAACGGCGTAGCTTAGGGGTCCAATGAAATAGGAAAAGACCAAAAGACCCCTGACTTAATTGTTGTCGGAGTGATCGATAGACAGGACCTACGGGCCGTAGGTCAATCTATGGCCCATAGATTGGGGTCGTCGATCAACTCTGCCTGACAGTGCTTCACTAAAACAAGCATAACTTTTTACTCGAAGATCAGATTATAGAAAACTCGGTGGCGTTGGAAAGAGGATTCAATTATCTATCATATCATAGGTTATGGGACACATAATTACTTTTGTGCTAAGAGTTATGACCATCTGAAGTTGACCCACTCAACAATTCTCCTCTAATTGACCGCTGACCCTCATCTATGGTCAGACCTACGGACCGTGGATCGAACGACGGTCCGTGCTGGTCGACCGTAGTTCATGTCAAAGGTTGGGGAGGGGTTGTAGTGGTGTACCACGGACCACCAGCACAAGTCGTGGTCTGACCTACGGATCGTGGGTCTGTCCGTGGGTCGAGACTTAGCCGATTTTCTGAGCTGGGTTGGGGAGGGGTTGCAGTGGTGAACCACGGACCACCATCACGAGCCATGGTCTGACCTACGGTCCGTGGATGGCAACCGTGGGTTGCATCTGCAACTTCTCAAAATCTGCATTTTTAGTCTGTTTCAGATACGGGGTGTTACACTTAACTATATCTTAAATTTGAAATGTGAATTCAAGAGTTATGATTCATGATATATAGGATCTTTGGATGATTTATGAAGGCGTAAATAGTTAGGATTAAGAAAGGAATGAAAGCTCGACTCAAAGGAATAAGTGTGGAACGAGAACGAAGAAGAAAAGTGGTGTGACGCTGGTGGCGCAGGGGTGGCGCGCCTGCCAGTCCTCCCCTTACTGGGGCTGGTTTCTAGTGTAATGCTGGTGGCCCATGCCAGCCCTGCTGGCGCATCGGGGGCGCGGCTCCTCAACTTGTTTCTAGAACGTTCTGACGAATNACATTATAAAAATAAAAATATCGACCTCCAGAGGTCTGAATTTCAAAATTCAAAAATAAAAATACCGACCTCCGGAGGTCAGAATTTCAAAAATACAAAAATAAAAATACTAACCTCCGGAGGTCGGAATTTCAACATTACAAAAATAAAAATACCGACCTCCGGAGGTCAGAATTTCAAAAATGCAAAAATAAAAATACCGACCTCCAGAGATCGAAATTTTAAAAAATGAATATTCCAACATAAAATAAAAATTGACCTCGAGAGGTTAGTAAATACCGATAGCGACCAAGCTTTTTCCGACCTAAGCTGGGATGTCGGTTTTAGGTCGGTATTTCAGAGAATACTGACCTCCGGAGGTCGGTATTTGTAGGTCGGTATTCACTATTTTTTTAGTAGTGTACACTGGAACTTTAGGTGAGCTAAAGAGCCACTCGGCGGTTCGCCGAGTGGTCTTGGCGATCACCAGGATCACTTTCTCCACTTCTTCAACTTGTTTTGCTCCTTTTTGCTTGTTAGTGTCCTTGCTTTGATCCTTAATTAGCTCACATAGACGAAAATCAATGCTTTAACATCAATCATAAATTAGGCATTTGAAAACACTAAAACTATCAAAACAAAGCCCTAAATAAGTCTAAATCTTGGACTCATCATGGGGTAAGAAAAAGACCAAAATATCCCTCCTTAATTCGGATGAATTCCCTTAAATGGACAGACTGAACTCAAATGGGCATATCTCCCTCATCCGAACTCAGAATTTAGCAAACTCGGTGACGTTGGAAAGAGGAATCAGATCTTTCATTTGATATCTCATGGGCCACCTAACTCATCTTGTGTTGAAAGTTATGGTCGTTTGAAGTTGACGCAAAACTCACAATTGAAGACTAACTTGCACAAATATCAAATTAGGTCTTTTCAATTTAGTTCTTTCTAAATTTAGCTATTTCTAAGATTGAGGTGTTACAGTCACACACCATGATGAGAGTGTTATAAAAGAGAGATGTATTTCTCAAACTAATAAGTGATAGTTTAGGTATAAAACTCACACTCTCAATAGTTTAGATATGAAACTAAAAAAAAATATAGTTCAAGTGTGTTTTTGATACTTATCTCAATTAAAAACATCAAATTCAAAAGTGAAGATCCATCAAAAGAATCTACGGAGTGTATCAAAGTTCTAAACTTCAAATATATACAAGGTATCATAAAAATTTCAATAGGTTCAACAAGAAAAATTCAAACATAACGGGTACATCCCACACACTCTTCAACATCATTAGAACTCTCTTCATCAACTGAGGTGGGAGGAGAACTGGGCACACTATGCACATCACCTTCAATCAGATTACACACTTATTTGTAGCTGGTTAGAGTTATGCAGGCATTAATTATACATGTATTAGTTATGCAAGAACAAATTATGCAGGTATTAGTTATGTAGGGTTTAGTTACACAGGTATTAGTTATGATATTGTTACATAGGTATTAGTTAGAGTAATTTCCCTGGATAGTCACCCATGTTTGAGAAATTACCTAGGAATATCACTTATGTTTGTTTTAGGACCACAATATCACCCAACTTTACCTATTTTCCTCAAAATATACCTGACACAAAAAAAACATTATCTCTCCTAATAGGATGCCATGTCACATGCATTATTCCTTTTTTATTATTAACTTTTTTTTAATTCTTTAAATGACAACTTGTTTAATGTATCTATAAGAGAGCATTAATCCATTCTATATGAAAATCTAGTTACTTCAATTTTATAGCGAAAATCTTTATCCTATGTTTCATTTACAAGTATTTGCAGTTATATCCATACAAAAATTTAGTCTTGTTGTCGAGGAAAAAATTAACTATTTCCTTGAAGCTGATGAGGAAGACAATAAATTTAGTAACAATTTTTTTATCACCACCTTATAAACAAATTTGATCTTCAAAATAATATTTTTTTAGCATAAACGCTTCAAAAAAGTGTGTCATGATTTGCTATAATTTACAACTAAATAATATTTTTATAGACAAGTGGCAACAACACACTGTAGCAGACCATAATGTTACCACAGGGGTTTTAGCAAAAAGAAGACCCATCATGTGTCTAAAGAAGTGATTCACATAACTAACAAAAGACACTAATACATAATCTCAAATGTTTGCTAGAGTTTCTCTCCTTTTGCAAAACAACTACATAATCCTTCATTTCTTCTCTTTCAAAATGATTTCTTCACTTTTTAGTGGAAGATCAATCAACAGATTCAGCATACACCTGAGCAAACATATAAAAAAATCTAAGCAATAAAAGCAATGGGAAAAAAAGTTACAACTAAACAATGAAACTAATGAAAGAAAAAACAAATCAAAAATTCATTACTTGAGTTTGTGAAGTTCAAATTCATTTGAGAATTTACTCACATTTCTAGATGATAAAATTTAGAATAGTCCCAGAAGTCATCATTTTCAGCTTGCTCTAAGGTCTGACTTGGAGATTGATTGGAAGATGTGCCAACAACCCTTTTGAGCACATTATAATGACCTTTTGCATTATGACCCTCCTCCTTGCAAATTGAACACCTTCCTTTTACAAAGCCTTTTTTTGACAACTTCTGAGGTTTCATGTTTTCGGTCTTCTTTCGAGCTCTTTTTTTAGTAATTTCAGCAGCTTTTTGCTTCTCTAATTCTTCTGGTTCTTTCTTCCTATTTTTGGGCTTCCTCCCCCTCTTTTTCTTCACAACATTAGGAGGAAAAACTTCTCCACCATTTAATACTTTTGGCCAATGATCTTCATGATTTGTTGGGTTGAAAAATCGGAGGAAGTCACATATTTTCTTGAAGAATCGGAGGAGCTCATATTTGGATTTGCTGCCTAATCCCCCAGAACTTGGGTAGAAATTTTTGGGTTATGTAATTTTTTTTTACTGGGTAATATGGGTTGTCTAAATTTTTTTAAAAAAATGCTAATAATAAAAAAGAATAATGCATGTGACATGGCATCCTATTAGGAGAGAGATAATGTTTTTTTTGTGTCAAGTATATTTTGAGAAAAGTAGGTAAAGTTGGGTGATATTGTGGTCCTAAAACAAACATAAGTGATATTCCTAGGTAATTTCCCAAACATGAGTGACTATCCAGGGAAATTACTCGTATTAGTTATACAAGGTTTAGTTATGTAGTTATTACTTATACAAGATTACAATACATTGGTGAGTTAATTCTTATTTCTTGATTCCAAAAATGTTTAGTGAGCTAATGTTTATTATACTCATTAAAATAAACAACTATCTAAATAACACATTAAAATTAAATAGATACCAATAACTAAAAATAATAAAATAAATAACAAATAGCTAGCAATTAAAAGTAATTTATATTGGATAGGATTAAGCAATTAAGTAATTTAAATCTCTCTCTATATACAATAGAAGAGGCAAAAATAACAAAATTTATAATTAATTAAAATATATATTTATAATTACATTAAATTAAAAATTACAATTCTAAACTAAAAAATAAATTTAAATCAGTATCTATTACATATAGATAGATTTTAAAATTTACCTTTTACATTTTTTATTTTTAAAAAATAAATAGATACTAAACAAAAGAAATAATTTAAAACTATGAATCCTAGGGAAACGGGAGTTTGAAATAGATATTTGTTATTTGATATATAAACTAAAATAATTAAAAGACCGAAAATAGAAACTTTAATTTTTATTTTTTTAAAAATAACTAACACCAACGTAATTCAAATTCCTCTTCCAGTTATTTGAAAAAAAACATTCTATTTTGATTTGTTTTAAATTAATATGCATTTAAAAGTAAATTGATAAGGAAAATGTTAATACACGATATAACTAATACCCATATAACTTATTTCACTTTCTATTTCGCATAAATTATACATAGATTTCCACATAAGTTATGTAAGTCTTAATAATGTAGGATTATAAAAAATACAACCAAACATTATATAAAATTATTACATGAATAACTATTATAGAACATATGGAAACCTACCAACCAAACATTGTATAAAATTAAAACATGAATAACTTTAATCCTATTTTGCAAATCAAACATGGTATAAAATTAATAAATGAATAATAAAACTATTCATGTATTAGGTGTAGCTTAAATCAGCTACCAAACGACCCTTAAATTCGTCGATGATATAGCACATGCTCTTATTTTTAGCAATTTTCTCAATTCATTCATCTAGATTTGACATTTTTTAAAAATCTTTTTGTTACTTGTGTCGATCGAAAGAGCTCATCCTGGGCTAGCTGACACCCTAATTTTTTAATCTATGAACAAAATATAAACAAATTTAATCAACTTTATATGAACATATAAATTAAAAAGTTATTAATATTACCTACTAAGTCCCTAGTTATCGTCCCTTAGCTCTTTGCACCCCATGGTGTAATAGGCCACCTTTTATGGATCCCTTTTAGCCAAAAATTTAGTGATTCTTTAATATGTCTGAAGATCCTTATTTAGTTCAAGTAAAAGTCAATTAGACTTTTTTTTTAAAGCATCTCTAAGCTAGTCGGACATTCTAAAACTGACATATTTCTCGTAGATGGTAGAAATAATCTTGTTATACTTTGAAACTCAAATACACAATATCGGCAAACCAAGTATCTAATCTTAGATGATATATTATAAAAAATTAAGGCAAAAAAATTATTAAATAACAATTAATTTGCATATTTTAAATTGATTAAACATGTCATATCGTGTCTTATTTGATATTTCACCCAAGAATGTATAAGGACGGTCATAAAACCTTCTAATACTTTCCCTGACAGTATTTGCGCTCTCTTTTCCTAAATAGAGTATGCCAAAAAGACAATAAACGTGTCAAATCATAAATAAATAAATAATTAATTAATTAAGATGAAAAGAAACAGAATAAATCAATTATGAAAAATAAACTTACTCAAATATGAAGCATATCCCTCAAGCATCCTTAAATTCATAACCCACTCACAAATCTCTCATTTCTGAAAAGCTACTCTTGTATTTGAACATTTTATTATTTTGTGATTTGTGCACTAATAGTTTCTTTCTCTGACAATATTTCTTTGAATATGTTCTGATTTTTGGATTATCTTGTCTTGTCCTTAACTTTCATCATTGTGTTGAACAAGTTATCAAAATATATTTTTTTAATGTACGTGACGTCGTCAAGATTACCTCGTAAAAGATTATCATCCCAATACAATAACTCCCAAAATATGTGCTGCTTAGTCCAATTATGCCCAAAACCATATCCGAAAAGTCTAGAAGGTGTTGTAACCTTAAATAACTGACAAACTCTCTCCCAAATTTTATTTCATGACAATGTTGGAGATGGCAGATCATTTTCAATTTTATTCATTCTGAAAATACTTTTATAATTCTAATCTCGTGATCCATTAACAAAAACTAATGGTGACAAATTCAAATCATGAATTTTTACAATCTTGTTTAAAAGTGAATGTTTTACTATTATTCATACAATATGGACAATCCAACTTTACGACAGTCATTCAACATACAACATCTCATATACAAAAAAATTTATTAATAATCCACATTAGAGAATAACGTGAAATAAAATTTTGCTTAGTTGATATATCATATGTCACTACATCTTTAGACGATAATTGTTTTAGCTCCGCTATCAAAGGTTGTAGATAAACATCAATCAAAACTAGAGCAAACAATGATTCTCCAACCAAGTATGTCCAAAGTAAATTAGAAAACAAAATCCATGCGACAAACTTGAGTTGTTTCCTCATTAAGTTTGAACTTTGAATCACATATCAATGGTTGGATTTGCTATGATAGCCCCTCTTTGGCCTTGAGATAATATGCATTCAACATCAACAAAATCCCCAATAAGTTTGAAATTGAAAAATATTAGTCTCTGTAATTCTTCAATTTCCGGCCACCCATATGAAAACTTCCCAACCACGACATCAATTTCTGGCCACCCATATGAAAACTTCTCAACCACGACATATTGGAGATTTTCTATGGATGTTCATGTGTGACACTTTCACCTCCATCGACTTCACCATAGGCTTACCGTTAACGAAGGTCATAGATTCATAGAAATAGGATCGACCTTATAAGGACTATCTGCACGGTATTGATGACATGAACATTTCTTTACCACTTGCATAAAAATATAATCCCTGCCTTTGGCCATAGTTCCATACCGATGCATTTCTTTTACTCATAATAATACAAATCTGTTACAAACATATACATAAAATAAGCTAATGCCCCCAAACAACTATAGTACTTTACAAACTGACATGAGTTGTGATAGTATTCGAGGGGAGAAATATTCCTTCTGATATGAAATGCTGCCCGCTTTCATCATTGTTCGGTAAATTTTTTGTAGCTCCGATCGTTTCTACATAAAGAAAACAAATATCATCAGACTCCAAAATTAAACCATCATTAGATCTACAGTTTTGTGATTTTTATGATGTAAATTGTAAAGAGTTGCCTAATTAAAAACTTGTGAATTTACTAGGAAAGGAGAAAATATTTGGTATCAGTGGTAACACTCCATTAGTTGATTTTAAATTAATTTGTACTTTCGAAGTAAGACTAAAGAGTGCTTAATATGCTAAGAAAGATGTGTTATGAGGTATTCAAATTGCACAATGGTTGTATGTTAAGTTTTGAAGTCGTCCGCAAAAGTTATGACAAATTACTTTCATAAATTCTCTAAAAATTGAGTTAGATGTCTAAAAGATTTTCTCTCAATATATAAAGAGTTAGAAAGTTCACTACCTATCACATCAAAGTTCTATGACACGCGAGCTGGTTAGATGCATGGGACAGAGGGCTTGTGGTACCTGAGTAGGTACTTGCTAGCGCGGCTACGTAGTGAAAGGGAAGGAGCCTAAATCGATCCCCTTCTTTTTTTCTATGAAAAAAGCAATAAGGAGTAAGGATATTAAGATTAAACTCTCGGATTAATTTCCACACATTAAACCGCTAACAAATACAACTTCACAGTAAAGAGATATTTGCGTTTTCACAAGACTGCGCAAGTAGGTAGGTTGCAGTGGGCCCTATGTCGCTCAACTTCTTCATTTTTATTTCATTTCCACTTTGTCCCAAAACCAGAAAAACAGAGCATAGGACCAAAATACTCCTTAGATGTTGATGATTCGAGCTTAAGTGCTTAACAAATGTTGTAGTTCTCACCGAGCTCATCATTTTTATGTAGTTTACCCTTAAAAATTGTGTGGTGTAGCTCCAGTTGTGTTGTGGCAGTAGGAGTTAGGCTGCATTGGAGGCTTCGAGTAGTATTTCGAGCTTAGAGAGCATTAGAGCAACGTAAGACTCTCCTTCCAACGATTCTAGTTTTGTTAGGCCACAAATAGTATTTTACGGCAAAAATCTGTATAGTTTGTCCGATCAACATAATATTGAATGGTTGAGTTCCCGCTTGATATAGCCTTGTGGGAGTGTGGGAAGGAATAGATTGACGACATGGCATTGTCGGGAAAAAGTATGCTAAGGCGATTTCGTTCTTTCGGCATGTTTTCTTAAAGCGTAGAAATGATATGGCTAGATTATTGTCGTTGATTTACTCGTAGCCATAATTGCACATTGTTGTATGTTCAAGTTGATATATTCATCCCTTGTCGAGACTTGTATTCTATTAATAGTGACCCTGTGTTCAGATATGACATTTCTATCCTTTGTATAGGTCACTTATAGCTAAATTGATCGCCGCCTTCAGGCTACTTGTATATTGTTGCTGCCTACGGAGCTATTGTAGTTAGTTGCAGGGGTTTTGCTTGTGCCTCCAAGTCTATGTACAGGATGCCTAAGGGGCTATTGAAGTATATACAAAGCATACAGGTGGTACTATTACCTACGGGGCTACACTAGTGCCTAAAAAGGTTATGTGATGCCTAGGGGGCTACAATGATGCCTAAAAGGGCTATGTTAATGCCTAGAACGGCTATGTTGATGCCTATGAGGCAATGTTGATGCCTAAAAGAGCTCTGTTGATGCCTACGAGGCTACGTTAATGCCTAAAGGACTATGCGATGTACATTGAGGAGCTGGCAGACTTATTCGGTTGTAGAGATAGAATTTTTCCAACTGCTTACGCCCCTAGTTTTGGGGATTACGCCTTGGCCCGTGCTGCATAAAGTACCTCGCCTCGCACCCCCTCTTTTAAAACATTGCTTGGTAGGCAAGTGTGGGAGAACATGCGTCATGATTGTTCCTTTCCCTAGCCAGAACTACAATAGTGTTTAAAACTAGTCTTAACTTTGTGCGAGAACTAAAAATGGGGTTCAAAAGATGCTCTATCCTTTCACCTAAGGAATGTCTATTTCCCCAACTCTTTCCTCCCAAACCAACTAGTGGAAGGAGAGCAACTTACGTTTCTACTCCACTTCCCTTTCCTCATTTTCTAAGGAGCTATGTGGAAAAGTATCTTACAATGGACTCCTATTCCAAACCTTGGAAAACAGAAAGTGTCTATAGTGTTTTTATTTCACTAATGCATAATCTTTAGATATAGATGATGCTATAAGTTCTCTTTCAAGATCCCAAAGAACCATGCAGAATCTAACAATAAAAGGGCTTCAAACTGAACCAATCTATAAGGTCAAAATGCATTCAAGGCATGTTACCTCTGGGCATTTAAGCTTTGAGACTCTTACCTTCCCTTTGCGCACGCTGATATATTAACACATGTAAGCAAATGTTGTCCTTATTGAGCATTCTGTATTCAGCAATTTGATTAGTGGAGGGGGGTTTTGAGAGCATCACCTTTGTGGTAGTGTATGACCATTCATGGCTCCCTTGGCAGAGTAACTGCACTTTAGCCTTTGATCATGCTCCTTGCCATTACGGATTGTAGCAACCTCCTTTTCCATTGCTGCAACTTCCCTGCGCATTCTTTTGGCCTCAATTGCCATTGCCTTGTTTAACGTTTCAACCTTCTTTGCCAACATCTGCATATTTCACATGAAGATAAGCTGAATGAAAGCAAAACAAAATGGAGGGGTTGTGCATGTGTGTCTGTGTTCTAGCTTATTGTGGAGTTCAGAGAAACAGAGCATGAAACCTCAATGGCATCATCTTTGTCCTTCAGGCTATGATCTTTCTCATTGCAAGCTTTGCGTAGAACTATAACCTCTTTTTGAAGCATATCGTACACTGCTCCAGAAACATAATCTTTATTTTCCAACTTCATTTTCTCAGCAGCATTCAAATCTGCATTCTCATGTGCAGTTACTGTTCCATTGCTATGGGACTCTCTGCTAGTACCACTATGTCCATTATCTTTCTGATCCGTAAGCTGGACTGGCTTCTCCTTACCCTCTGATCTGCTGCCGCCATCAAATGCGCCCGATAAGTTCTTTGCTTTTTTTAACAATGAGCTAGCATCATTTGACTGGGATGATCCAGATTGAAAACTTGCTTTTCGTAATAAAGAACCATTGGAGGGTCTAGACAAGTTTTCAACTCCTCCAAGGGACATACGCCTTGAGCGCACATTGCTTATGCTTCTTCCTTCAGCTGCAGTGCGAGATGTAACATTTGAAGGCACCTTAAACCTTTCTTCCAAAACTTTAAATCGTAATTGATACTTTTCCTGGGAAATCAAGGAATGCAATTGGTAGCACGTACACAATAAGTGCAAAGCAGCATAATTTTCTGAACCATTTACTTTCTTACCTTTAACTGTGCTTCTGCTTTTGCAGCACGCTCTGCAATTGCCAGTTTATCTTTAAGCTGTTGCATTTCTCCCTGCAAAAACATATACAGAAGGATATACATTCCTGAATGTCAAGCATCATACCTACTGAGTATATGTGGAAATGCATATGATAAATCTGATATCCAAGGTAACACTTGGTTTATTCTGCTTTTTAAGTACCATGGTTGCATATCCAGAGAAAACTAGTTAGATAGAAGTGGCCTATTCTCATTTAAAGCTGACAGCCTTTTCCCCTTAGATCTATCGTGGTTTGACCTCACATTTTGAGGTTGAAGGTCCACTCTCCTTTAAAGTTGACTCCTTTAGTCCCATTTATCTGTCTTCATTTGATATAACATTTTGATTTATATGAAAATTGCAAGAGAAGATGTAGGTCCAACAACTGAGACTTATTAATTAGTGAGGAGATGAAATATCCATTTCAAGGAACAACCACATACCTCATGTAATCCCTTTTGTTGCTTACTTTATTTCCATGTCCAACTTTTTCTTCTTTTTCTTTCCTTGAGATGGAAGCAGCCTCTCTACCTTCCAACCCATGTTCTATTAGTAATTAGTTACTCACATATATTAATGAGAACTGAATAAGGGCAAATTCAAGTTGATTCGTGCAACCATCCTAGTTTACAATAAAGGTCATTTTACATTGCACTATTACGACAATTAGCATATGTTTTTTTCAGAGAAAGTAAATCAAGAAAGCTAAAGTATTCATGCCTGGTAATATTTTCTTTCTTCAAGCCATTGTTTTACAGGCATTACTTTGTCAGTGGCATCTTTCCAGTCATTGGCAACAACAACAGCTACTCTGTTTGCAGAAATCTTTGCACGGGCTAGCTCACGATCTAGGATTCTTTTCTCCTCCTACAAATAATAACATTTAGTCAGGCTCAATATATGACAGATACTGAATTAACAAATAAGAAGAAAAAATAACAAGATATAAAGAAAGAATAGGTTGTAAAGTTAAGATCCACTTGCATTCAGTTCTTGCACTTTTCTCTGGTATTCTCGTACAGCATTTGCTGCAGCTCCACCAGCCAATACAGCTTCCTCAAGCTCCCATACAGTTTGTGTTAGTTTCTCAACCTCTGCAACCTTCAGTCTATGCATTTTGTCCAATATTTTGTTTTCTTCCTGCAATATGAGTCTAGATGCTTACATCGGACTCTTGATAATGACAGCTAAAATGAAAGTACACTTCCCATTGATATCAAAAACCGAAGAAACTTTAGTGTCGGCAAAACCTGGCATATTTCTATCTGTTTCATTAGATCTTGATTTTTATTTTGCAGGTCATCAACCAAAGCAGCCTTTGCCAATGCCATTTGAACAGTTCGTTCTGCCTCCAGTAGAGCGGCTTCTTTAGATTTTGTAAGTCTGTCTAGTGCTTTATTGTCATCCTGCAACTTTGCCATCTGCAACAGAAGTCACGAGAGGCAAACTTTTAAATTTTGGAAGAGATAGCATTACCAAACTTCACCAAGGTAGCAACATGAGTAATTCTCAAGAACCGCGAAGAATACCAAAGTCGACAAGTACCTCTAATCTGGAAAGTTTTAACTCTGCTTCGAGGGGTGTGATGATTGCCTCAATGGGCGGCATCTCATCATCTTTCTGTGCGGCATGAACTCTCCGAAGAGTAGCTTCAGCAGCAAATTGTGCAGCCAGCACTGACTTTTTCTCATCATTTATTTTCTTAATCTCAAGATTCTAAAATACGAAAAGGTCTCGTTAAATTCATAATTCTGAATTATTAGGCTCTAAACTCTTAGTTAATTTCCTTATCTCAGTTAGTTATAAAAGGCCGTCGCACAATCATAGAAGAATAGAATAGAGGTAGGAAAGTATTCATGAATATTGAGGACATGTAATAACAGCAGCAAAACATGTACCTTGTTTTCAAGAAGAGCTTCTGTTTTTTTCAGCTTTTCATCTACTTTCTTTAGCTCATCATTTAGCTGCAAAAGGATTCAAGAAAAGGGAAAATGGACATCAATAAGATAAAGTCCTCTTCGTTGTTCTATTTTATTTTTATTTTTTTGACAAAGTGATGATGCATATATAGAAGGACAGAGTATAAATATAATGTTTAACGATTTGGTGCAACTGTTGAAGGCACACATACTCAATTGGCTGAAACTTCGAATTACACAGTGATATTATGAAATCTGACAGGCATTTTCTTTAGCAGTCATCATGGAAAGATATGAACCTTACTCGTAAAGATGTCGTAAATTGATTTTAATGAATAAAAAAGACACAATAATTCCATACTTTATTAATTTGAAGAGGCTAACTTCAACCCCCCCCCCCCACCCACCCACCCACCCAAGTGAACCATTATGTTCCTTTGAACCTTCATAGTACAGTGTTACAGCTCTTTGACCGAGATTTACAGACTCTTGGGCACCAGACTTCCAAGGAGCTAACTTTGATATGGATAATAAGCTATCAGACTCCAGAGATGAAGGCATTTTAACAAAGATTTACTGACTCAGACTTCCTGATTTGCTAACTTCTGATATGGATAAATAGTTATAATATTCCATAGATAATGGAATTTCAACACCACGGCACTGTCAGCAGCTTCAACGACAAACCCAATCATCGGGTCATAAATATTCTTTTGATTCAGTCTTCTATGAACTGCTTTGTTCATTTGATCCTTCACCATACATAATTACAGCTATTTAACCAAGATTTACAGACTCTTGGACATCAGACTTCCCAAATTGCTAACTTTTGATATGGATAAATTGAGATTGCAGGGACAAGGGCATCTTACTAAGAACAGGTCACGAATGAAAAAATTGCAGGGACAAGGGCATTTTACAAAGAACAGGCCCCGAATGAAAAATTCCGTAGCTTCAACGACAAATCCAGTCATCAGATCATAATGATTTCTTTTGACTAATTCATCATGTACCCAATCATAATGCTTCATAAGATCCATATAGCGAAGTTTAAACGTACCTTGCAATGTATAGTCAAATGAAAGTTCCTATATAATTATTGACTTTAGGTGAGGGGTTTAAATTTTATGGATGGACCATACTCTAAATGGTCTACTTAAATTAACCATACACAAACATTCCTTTTACTTGTTTTTCTATTAGACCATTTTTCCATTGTCGGGTCGAAACTAAAGAGTTTAATTTCACACTGGTTTTTGTTCCTTTTAATTTTTTTTAAGTTACCTTGGTTACTTACCTCAAAGAAGAACTATAGTTTTAGTTTTTATTTGGGAAGTTAGTCAGAAGTGGTTTAAACATAAAATTTAATGTCTGCCCAATTTAGAATCAAGAGAGGAGTTGAGGGGAATGTAGCAAAAAGTTCATTAACAGATCTATAAGGAATGGACTAGAGATAAGGTTGTATGTATAGTGTACAAGATCCATACATCTTATTTTGTATTAAGTGAGCTAAAAAATTTCTTGACTGTAAAGTGCACATTATTTTTGTCATGAACTAAATGAATAGGTAAATATTCGAATTCAGTGGTTTGAGCTGAACAACTATTGCAAACTAAAGTAATAGCTCAATTCAATAAAAAAGACACGAATTTTGCAATTAGATAGTTTTATTGTGTATTAGGTACAGCTATATGCATTTTTTTACATGATTAGATATTTTCATATAGGTTTCTATACCTCCTCAACTGCCTTTTCTTTAACGCGTTCTGAGTACTTCAAAGATTTGATTTCTCCATATGCCTCCCCCAGTTCTCTATCGTTATCTGCAAGGTTTTGCAGACTATAAGCTCCAGTAAGAAGTATGCAGAGACTTGCCAAAAAAGAAAGTAGTATATAGTCACAAAGAGTAGTGGAAGATAGTTCCAGCTTGCATATGGTGGACAGTTTGGAATGAGAGGAATGCTAGATATTTTGAAGGCAAGAGCAGTTCAATCCAGAAGATTAAGAGTTCTTGCATTTCTCTTTCTTATATTTGGTGTAAAGAAGAGTCAGTAGATGATGCAGAAGTTTTTGTTAGGGCTGTAACAGTAAATATGATATATCAGGCCTATATTTCGAGTGCTGATGATATAACATGTTACCAATTTAAAAAAAAAAAGAGAGTAGTATGTAGAGACTATAGTTGTGCCAGGAAAGATAACCCAAAAAGGAAAATAAAAGGAAAGAAAAACAAGAAAGGGGCTAAAGTATGCCCCTCCAAAAAGGAAAATGCATAGTTGATCGATCACAAGTGATTTATGTTATATCACGGACTCCTTGGCAAGGAGTGACACACCCAATCTTTAATCTCTGAACAAACTCTTTCCTGTTTAAGGATACTCAAAGACGTTTGTAAGAGGCAAAAGCTAATCCCATGCACCTAAATTCCTGAAGGTGCTTACATTTTAGTTCTCAAATATTTTCAGTGTAACAGATGTTGGGATATCTTTGATTGATGGAAGTATCCAGCTTATCATTCAAAACTCATTAATATTGCAAATTGTGTGCATTAGTAAGTGGAGGCTAAGCCATCGCAATCAAGACATTTGTTATAGCATGTTGTTTAATATTACTTCTAGAATCCAACATCAGAGCACTCTCAAATATTAGTCATGCAAAATAATCACTTCTTTGTGGCTAACTTGATCACCCTTCTTCATACTACATTTCCACTATGTAACACATAGCCACCTCCATTACATTAAATCAAAGTTTGCTTCAGAGTTCTTTTTATATTTACTTTTGTTAATCCATTTTTCCAATATCTCTAATTATACTCTCTTCATTGCTGAGAAATGTGCATTTTTCATCATATGGACTGTAAGATAAGGTCACAAAAAAACCTATGAGCATACTTCATCACAGAAACTTGGTACCATACAAAACATTCATCAAATTGGTGGGTGGTGAATAGGTCACAAGAAGATGTACGACTACATCCACTTTGGCACGAAAACTTGCTAGAATGTGCAACGTAAATGAAATTGGCTCAACGTTAGAATGTGCAAATGTTCATCAAATGGACCATCTGAAGTAGGGACCAACAAAATTGGCTTCATTACACATGCAACAACAAAAATTACATTTTAGCATTTTTCCACTGTTCTGACTCAGAGAAAACAACCTGCACATTTCTAATTTGTCTTTATTAGCTTTTGAAGTCACAAGTTTCCAAATATTCCATGTGAGCAAGCCTCATACATCTTTTTCTATATCCCACAGCAAATAAACTAAAACAAACAAGTTTCTACTAAAAAGAAAATAACCAAACTTAATTATTTATTTTTTTAAAAAGTAGTCTACAAAAAGAGAGAAATAAGAAAGAACTCTCAGGCAAGTAAATTACAACACCATTTTGCGAATAAAAAAATCATAAACTGCTCTAAATTTAAACTTTTGTGAAGTACTTTTCAGATAAAATACAGTAAAATCCAGAACCCCTTCAAAATCAAAGTTTTTTTTATATCAGTAAACTGTCTGGAGAAAAAACTTCATCATAAAAGTACAACCATAAACCATATGGAAAAATATATTGTTTTAATTACAATTTTTTTTTTTTAAAAAAAGGAAAGATAAGATGGCCAACTGACACACATTACCATATGTAATCACAGAGCTGCCAAAAAAAAATAGGAACTAATCACATAAATGCAGAGAACACAAGAAATTTCTTTGAACCCAATTCAAAAAATATATACTTTTACCAAAATGAGCTCAAAAAAGCTATTTTTTTTTCATCAAACCAATTGCGGAATATAGAGGTGAACTGACACCTCAAAAACAATTAATAACAGAACATTCAAGAGAAAAACAAAATAATTGATCACAATAAAATGGAAAATTCCCCAATTTGTTTTAATTAATAATAAAAAAAAATTCAAACCTCGGAGTTGATTCTCAAGACGAGTGAGCTCAATTCGGATGGGATCAGAGCCATGCAAGAGGTTGATAAAGTCATCAGGTTCACCGGAAATGGCTGGTGCTTTCCTCCGGCTCCTGAATGAAGTCAGCTTCATCGGCTCCACCGGAGCATCCCCGTTATTCCCCATATTCAAATAGACAGAAAAAATGGAATACTACTACAGGTAGAGAGAGAGAGAGATCTCTTTCACTACAGAAAATTCCAAAACCCCAAAATTCTGGAGTACAGAATGCGTGCGCATACGTACAACTTTTTTATATCTATATGAGGCAGAAGAAGATGATTAAATGTGGGGACGGGGTTTAAGCGGGGTTTAATTAGAATTGCAGAGAATTATGCTCTTATTTAACTTAAATTAATTTGAAGTTTCTGTGGAGAGTTATTTCATATTAGTTGATTATCTTATTAAAAATAGTTGTTTCATATTTACTTTTTCTGGCTAACAATAGTTAATCACTATATTAAAAATAGTTTTTTATGTTTGTCCAATTTAGAAAATCAAGAGATATTTTGTCTTTTGTATTTATTTTACCTTTGCTATTAAGTATTACTAGTATTCATACCTACGCGTTGCACAAATATTTTTAAATGTCATATTTTTAAAAAAAATATATATATATAAAATTTGTTATTCACTTGTTAACTTTTTCAATAGTTATAATAATTAAATATTACAATTTATATGATCATATTAACTTAATAATACATAATTTTAGTTGTTATAATATTATAATAATATTATTCTGATAATATCAGACATAAAAAATAGTAATGTGCCCAATACTATATTTGATTTGTTAATTTTTAATTTATACAATATGCAACTAAAACTATATAAATAATGGAAGAAATAAGTGTGTATCTCTCTATATATATACACATTAATTTTGACGCACGTGCGTTGCACGTGAATTTCAAACTATGTATTACACTATATTTAAAAAATAATAGTAAATAAATAATTATAAATTGAATGATAAAGTATAAGTTCATATGAATAAGGGATGTACATTTTCTTATGATTTCTAATGAAAGTTAGTCACCCGTAAGATTTCTTAGTTACACCTTTAAAATATACTTTTTCCTCCCTCTCATAGTACATTACTTAGTTATTATTGTATTGTTGGAGTTCTTATTTTTAATATAATATAATATAAATAAATGTTGGTATAAAATATAGAAGATATACTAAATTTGATGTTTTTAGTTGGAGTATTATATTTNAAAAGATATACTAAATTGGGTGTTTTAAGAAGAAGAAGAAGAAAGAACAACAACGAAAAGCTTTTAAAAATTGAAGTTTAAAAATTTGAGGAAATCCCTCTTTTTATAGCCAACAAAGGATAGCATATGAAGAAAATGCTTATTGTGCCCTATAAAAAAAGTACAACCCTTTAGAAAAGTCATAATCATTCAAAAAGGTTACAACTCATCGGAAAATTCATAACTTTTTGGAAAAGTCACAATCCTTCAGAAAAGTCACAACTCTTTGAAAAAGTCTCAACCATATAGAAAAGTCACAACAGTTCAAAAAGGTCACAACTCATCGGAAAAGTTATAGCTCTTTGGAAATGTCACAACCCCTCAATGTGAAAATGTATCCGCCTTTAATATTATATAATATAATATACATAAATAAATATAATACAATATACAATATAAAAGATATATTAAATTTGGTGTTTTAAGTTGGGGGTATTATAATAATATAACATTTAAGTTAGGTAGTTCATTCTTTTAAGATAGTATAGAATAAATAGATAAAAAAAGATAGATATAGCTTTGTCTAATTTTAATATTATATGAATTATTTTTTTTAAAAAAGAAGACTTTTTAATTTAAAGATATGTAGAATATATAAAAATGTCTTTTAACTTTGTGGTATTAAAGATGCACCCCACCCCCAAGAAAAAAGAACATTCTATTTAAAGCTGAATAAAAATAAAAGTACAACAAATAAATTGGAAACACATGAGTACATATTAAATTTAGATTGGACTCTTTAAAATTTTTTTATCTTTTTTCTCCAATAGTTTGAGACTTTTCACAACTTGAGCACCAAGTTATAATTTGTGTAACAGAAAATCATTGAAATTCTTGTCAAGTAAAAATTGCTGCAAAAGTATATTTATGACTATGAAAATGGGTACATGTTAATTATTTAGATAATCTTTTCTTTTGAAGTTGAGTTATTCCATTATCATTGTTGCATCAATTTTTGTTGATCTATGTAATTTACCCACAAGAAATATTGTAATTGCATAATTGAACAACTATCACAATCTTCATTAAACAGAAAACTTATAAAAGTTGTAGTTTAAAAGTGTGAGAAACCCTCGATATGTAGACAACAAAGGATAGTATTGTCAGGCCCAGATCATCGTGATTGACATACACGCTAACCCTTCAGTGGGAGAACCACTACTACAATCCAAACCAAGCAACTAAACCAAAAACTAAGCATTTAAGGATACGAAACAAGTTAAGTACTAAAGAACGAAATATGGAGTTCCCATAAACTCCAAACAAAAGTCTATCAACTAAACAAATGCGGAAGTAACACCTAGAACCTGAAAGTCAATTTACCAAAACATCTAAAGTTCAACAAGTCTAAACAAGAAAGGATACAACCCCAAACTAATGAACTAATAACTAACTAGAAAGTCTAAGTCCGAAATGGTGGACATAGATGAAAGAGAACCCATGGCAGCCCGGAAGAATTGGCTCACCCTTGAATTCGAACGATCACTGATCTTCTAAGCAAGGTCTGTCAATAGCCGCTTGAAGATGCCCTGTACTCAACAAAGAAAGAGTAAATGAACATGCAACATACCGAACATATACAACAAGTATGATGTAGGTGAAAAAAATGAAATTTTAAAGTTGAAAATATTTTTTAAAAATAAATTTAATTTTTTTTTTGGGGGTAGCGGTGGCGAGTAGGGGGTGGGTGGGTTGGGGGAGGTCGAGTGTAAGGGTGAAAAAATAAAATTTTGAAGTTGAAAATATTTTT
>NC_064285.1:51349389-51494942 GCF_019186545.1 Solanum stenotomum | reverse complement strand
TTTGCTTCTATTGCCACTCACTTGACAAATTTGACCAAAAAGGAGATACCATTTGAATGGACTGAAAAATGTGAGGAGAGCTTCCAAAAGGTCAAGACTCTTTTGACCACCGCACCTATTCTAGCATTACCGGTTGAAGGTAAGGATTTTATTGTTTATTGTGATGTTTCACATTCTGGTTTGGGTGCTGTGTTGATGAAGGATAAGAATGTTATAGCTTATGCCTCGTGTCAATTAAAGGTGCATGAGAGGAGTTATCTAACACATGATTTGGAGTTGGCAGCGGTAGTGTTTGCTCTTAAGATCTGGTAACATTATCTGTATAGTGTTAAGTGTGAGGTATTTACTGATCATCGTAGTTTGCAACATATGTTTACTCAAAAGGATCTGAATTTGAGATAGAGAAGATGGATGGAGTTACTCAAGGATTATGATGTGACCATTCAATACCATCAGAGCAAGGCCAATGTGGTGGCAAACGCTTTGAGTCGAAAAGCGGTAAGTATGGGTAGTTTAGCTTGCTTGAGTGTGACTAAGCGACCTTTGGCTAAGGAAATTCAGACGTTGGAGTCTAAATTCATGCAATTGGGCATCTCAGAAAGAGGTGAGGTGTTATCTAGCATTGAAGTGAGGGTCACATTCATTGAAGAGATCAAGACCAAGCAATTTGAAGATGAAAATTTGGAGGAGCTTAGAAAGAAGACTGTGATTGGTTAGGCACAAGAGACCATTCCTGATGCGAAAGGCGTGCTCAGTTTTAAAGGAAGAATTTATGTTCCTCAAGTTGATGATTTGATTCAGAAAGTGTTGGCAGAATCTCATGGTTCGCGATATTCTATTCATCCGGGTTTGACAAAGATGTACCGAAAACTTGAAGCGAATTTATTGGTGGTTGGGCATGAAGAAGAATATAGCGGCGTTTGTGGCTAAGTGTCAAAATTGCCAACAAGTGAAGTATGAACACCAAAGGCCTGCAGGTTTGCTTCAAAGAATACCAATTCCAAAATGGAAGTAGGGAATGATAGCCATCGATTTTGTGGTTGGTCTTCCTAAGACTTTGGGAAAATTTGATTCTATTTGGGTAGTGGTTGATAGATTGATTAAGTCAGTCCATTTTATTTCGGTAAGAATATATTATAATGTTGAACAATTGGCTAAGGTGTATGTGAAAGAGATGGTGAGGTTGCATGGGGTGCCCCTCTCTATTATCTCAGACCATGGTACCCAATTCACATCCAAGTTTTGGAGGAAATTATATGATGAATTGGGCACACAACTCACTTTTAATACAACCTTCCATCCACAGACAGACGGGCGGTCAGAGAGGACTATTCAAGTGTTAGAAGACATGTTGAGGGCATGTGTGATTGACTTTGGAAGGCATTGCGATAAATTCATACCTTTGTGTGAGTTCTCTTATAATAATACATATCACTCCAGCATAGATATGGCACTATTTGAGGCAATTTATGGGAGGGGATGTAGATCACCCATAGGTTGGTTCGAGGCTGGAGATGTGAAACCTTTGGGGGTTGATTTAGTGAAGGATGCTCAAGATAAGGTGAAGAGTATTCAAGCTAAGCTTTTAGCAACCCAGAGTAGACAGAAGAAGTATGCGGATCATAAGGTAAGAGACATGACGTTTCAAACCAGTGAGAATGTTCTTCTTAAGGTATCACCCATGAAAGGGGTGATGAGATTTGGCAAGAACGGTAAGCTAAGTCCGCGATACATTGGTCCCTTTAAAGTTCTTGAATGTGTAGGACCGGTGGCGTATAGATTGGCTTTACCTCCTAATTTATCGGGAGTTCATCCGGTATTTCATATGTCCATGTCGAAGAGATATCATGGTGACGAGGAATATATCATTAAGTGGGATTCAATTGTGTTAGACAAAGACCTCCAATATGAGGATGAACCGATTATAATTCTTGATCGTGATGCGCGCAAGTTGAGGACCAAAGAGATTAAGTCCGTGACAGTTCAATGGAAGCATCGTCCAGTTGAGGAAGTTACTTAGGAAACCGAGAGGGACATGCGAGAAAAGTATCCTCAATTGTTCGTTGATTCAGGTACTACTCCATTCCTTCCTTAGCCTATTTTTCCTGAATTTGTCACTCGGGGACGAGTTATGGGTAAATTGGTATCTATTGAATGACCGAGTTCCGTCGTTATAGAAAATCCAACGGGGGAAAATTTGGGTCGAAAAACTTTTTCGTAGTAACTTGAAATTTTCCAACCTAGTTCAGATTTAGACGAAATCGGAGTCGTTGAGGTGTAGGGAAATCTGGAAGCAATTGCGTGTTTTAATTATGATTTTGAATACATAAATAGTTAGATAAGTTGTTAAGGAATCTATACGACTTTACGGAATTGAATTCGAGTGAGTAGAATTCCCGAAATCGATCTTAGCATGAACGACATTTTCTGAGCGTCGTTGGTTAAAGGTCTGTTGTGAAATTGGGGTCTTGGATTTATTAAAATAGCTCACTGGTTCCGTGCAAGTCGTTGGGGCGGGATTTCTGCCGCCAGGGTGGGGCCGCTGTAGCTGGGTGAGGGCCGTTGTGGCGGATTCGGCGCGACTTAAGGTCGTAAATAAACCCCAAAATGACTTTATTCTGTGCTTTTCGACTTTGAGAGCTAGAAGACGATCCCATACGAGTTCTTGACCGTTTTTCACCATTCTTAAGGCAAAAGGTAAGTTTTTAACTTCCCAAATCTGTTTTTTGGTCCGTAGAATGTAATAGAATGAATAATTATCGATGGGGGGGGGGGGGTTTGAATTGGAAACCATGGTGGAAAGAGCCCTATTTTGGATACTTGGGGATCATGGTATGATCTAGGGTTCATAGAATTGTTAGCGTTTCGGTTTATTGATTCCCGTGTTATTATGATTGTTTGTAGACCAAGAACAACCGGAACGAATCCGGAAAGGGAGGATCAAGTTTCTTAGGGTTTCAAGCTTGTTTCGAGGTAGGTGATGGTTGTGATTCTATGATTGTGTGATATATGTTTGTTCTTGCTTCATTATGATACATGTATGTATATGAATGTTGCATTAATGATCATACTTGTTGTAAATGAGATAGATGAATGATGGTTACCATGAAATCATGACTTAGTTGTATGATCTTGAGGATATACTTGTGATTGTTATTGTGGCGTGTTGAATGGATCGGTTGCCACGTTCCGGCATAATCATTGGATTGGGTACCACGTTCTGGTATGCTAACTATTTGGGTTTGGGTTCCATGAAAGGACCAATGACTTGTCATAATTGTGTATTTTGAGATATGTGAAGTTGTTCGTTGTTCGTAAATGTTGATGATATTGTATATGTTCGATATATGCATGTGATTATAATGTTGTATTGACTTACTTATGTTACACTTAGTGGGATAGCCGCGTGATCCTACCAGTACACTGTGGTTGTGTACTGATACTGCAATTGCTCTTATTTTTGTTGAGTACAGGGAATCTTCTGGCATCTATTGACAGACCTTGCTTAGAAGATCAGTGATTGTTCGAATTCAAGGGTGAGCCAATTCTTCCGGGCTGCCACGAGTTCTCTTTCGTCTATATCCACCATTTCGAACTTAGACTTTCTAGTTAGTTATTAGTGCATTAGTTTGGGATTGTATCCCTTCTTGTTTAGACTTGTTGTACTTTAGATTATTTGGTACATTGACTTTCAGGTTCTAGGTGTTACTTCCGCATTTGTTTAGTTGATACACTTTTGATTGGAGTTTATGGGAACTCCCTATTTCGTTCTTTAGTATTTAACTTGTTTCGTATCCTTAAATGCTTAGTTTTGGTTTAGTTGTTTGGTTTGGGTTGTAGTAGTGGTTCTCCCACCAGATGATTAGTGTGGGTGTCAATCACGACTGTTTGGGTCGTGACAGTAACCAATAGTCTTTCCTCTTGAAGTATACTTCAAATTTAATATGTGCATGACACTATCATAAATATTTCAATATTTTTTCTTTATACGTAATCTATCTTTTACCAATTAATATTTGAGTAAGACTATCATAGAAAGGTAATTCTATATAAAAAAAAAGGTACTTTATTGTTATAACGAATGATGGTTAAATTGAGGTTTGAGTGTATGTCAATTATTTAGCTTGACCAATTCTTTGTTTTAGATATAAATATGTATTTCAGTAGCATAATTTAATTTTAAAATATGAACAGCATCACCTTTGGTGAAAAATATTTGATTTCTTGAAGTTTTTACCTTATCTTTGTAGAATTGTAGTCTTCTCCTTTTTCCTACCGCATACATATCATATAGTTGTTGTCTAATGAAAGTATCTAGTATCTTATAGAAGTTGTATCGTGATATAAAATATTAAACTTTTTCAATAATAAAAAATAATAGATGAGTAAAAGTTGTAGTATTGTTTATAGAATCTTTAATTTGATTTAAAATTATTTTATGATCAATCGCTATTTTCTTATCTATTTGTATATAGCTAAAAAAGAGTGTATCTTGTGACATAAAATTTTCTCAAATTAAAATGAACACAAAATAATAGGAAAAAAAAATGAAACGATACATAGCCAATGAAAAAGGACGACGAAAATATATGTTCATGCTATATTCATTGTAGAATTCCATTTTATTAAAATCTCTTGTCACCAACACTTTACTTTCTTCGTTCATTTTTACTTACATATCTATTAAAAAATAATTATTATCATGTCTATATTATTATATTATAAGTAAAAGTGAAAATCTATTTTTGAAATAGTGGATTTAACATCAAAATTAATGATTCAATGGACTACGTTGATGCCCTTTGTTTTAGCAAAATAAGAAAGAAACTGCTTCATTTGAGGGTAAAAATATAAAAACCAAAGAAGAAATATCTTACCCAAATCATGTGAATTTATTCATATTTGTTTATTATTATTGTATTTCCCACAATATTTCATCACTGTTTACTCATGGAAATCGTAAGAAAAATACGAGTGTGAATTTATGAATGATTTGCTATAATTTGCTCACCAACTTTTTCTTATGTGGTACCTCAAATTTCGTTGAATTTTGAACTTAATCAACGATTGCAAATAATCCTTAGATTTTTTAAGAAGAAAAAGAGTAGAAAACTTTTAAAAAAACGTAGTTTAAAAGTGAGAGGAAACCCTCTATTTATGGCTAACAAATAGTAGTATTAATAGGTGCTAATTGTTCCTTAATAGAAAAGTTACAACCTTTCGAAAAAGTCATTGCTCATCGGAAAAATCACAACCTTTTGCAAAAGTCACAACTCATCGGAAAAGGCACAACCCTTAGGAAAAGTCACAACCCTTTGAAAAAATCATAACCCTTCGGAAAAGTCACAACTCATCGAAAATGTCAAAACCCGTCAAAAAAGTCGCAACTCTTTGGAAAAGTCACATCTCTTTGAAAAAATCACAACTCTTTAATATGACATGGTATCTACATTTAATATAATAAAAATAATAAAAATAATAAATAAAATAAATTAAGTATTTTTAATTGGGGGTATTATAGTAATTAAATATTCAGTTTAGGAGTTCATGCTTTTAAGGTAGTATAGATAGATATATATATATATAAACTATAAAATTATGTTGTGAATCACCATCATAAATTTATGAAATATTACTTTAATTTTATCTCTCATCAATTCGCCAACAATTTAGATTTTATTTCTTAAAGAGCCAGTAAAATACGCTTAGAAAATTATTTGAAGTGACGAACGTATTAACACCCCTAAGGCAATATCGAAACAGATGTTCCTCACTCCCACGAAAGTTTTTGTGCCATGTTTTTTGAAACTTCAATATATGTGTTCTTCTTTTTATCATTCTGCTTCTTCTTGATTTGTAAGAGCGATAGATGAAATATATATACATTTCTCAACAACTAAAACTTTGAAAACTCCTACAAATATGACAGTTTGATAAAGTGAAGAAGTTGTAACTATTCCCAAAACTTTAAGCATTAATTTAAACTGATTTTTTTTCAAATGATAAAAAGTAAATCTGTTATATAATCGTAATTATTTATTTTGTGATTTTTAAAATTTTTTTGTTTAAGATAATTATTGATCAAATTAAAGGTTTTCAACATAGTTTTTCATTGATTATAGGACTATGTAGTAGTGGATGGATAATGGGGAGTTATGAAACTGTTTTATCTAAAAAAAAATTATTTACGCATCATTTGTATTATTATATAAAGGACTTTTAAAACTATCAATAATTAAAATTAGACTAAAATTTATAACTATGCATAAACAAATCTATCTAAATTGATTTTGTTTTACGCACAAAAAAGGGTCAAAATAAAAAACAATACAAAAGCAACACGGAATTTTTAAAATTAGATTTTCAATATTTAAGTTCATTTTTTAAAAATATCTGATGTTTGAAAATATAATTTTGACATGTAATGCAATGTTTTTTTTGTATGTTGACATTTGTTATTAGTTAACATAGTTGATTACACGTGTCTTTCTTTAATAACATAATTGAATTTATAATATTATTATTTTATTCAATATAGGCATTAAAAATTTAAAATTATTACTGACTTGAAAAACTCACTATTAAGTCTAAAATATTTTTTAAAATTGTATATAACTAAAAAAAATGTGACATTTTAAAATAATAAAAGATATCATCTTTTTTTATTTAATTATTTCATTGAATTAAAAAAAATATTAGATATTTAAAATTTTAAAATTGACGGTCATAAAAATATATCAAAAAAGAAACAAAAACTACCATTTTGCCATAATTGTCTCAACAAAAGAGATATGTAAAAACGTGTTTCTAAACAATCTGAAATTTTAAGTTTGATAAAAATAGTTTTAAAAAGCTATAAGACTGCTCTTTTAAAAAAAAGACAGCCATTGTAGCTATTTTGTCTATTATCTCCTTATGTCCTTATCCCTAATTACAAATACACACATTTTCTCAAACACATTGGAGAAATACCCTGCAAAACATGNAAATGTGACATTTTAAAATAATAAAAGATATCATCTTTTTTTATTTAATTATTTCATTGAATTAAAAAAAATATTAGATATTTTAAAATTTTAAAATAGACGGTCATAAAAATATATCAAAAAAGAAAAAAAAACTACCATTTTGCCATAATTGTCTCAACAAAAGAGATATATAAAAACGTGTTTCTAAACAATCTGAAATTTTAAGTTTGATAAAAATAGTTAAAAAAAGCTATAAGACTGCTCTTTTAAAGAAAAGACAGCCAGTGTAGCTATTTTGTCTATTATCTCCTTATGACCTTATCCCTAATTACAAGTACACACATTTTCTCAAACACATTGGAGAAATACCCTGCAAAACATGGCAATCTATATAGACATAATAACTTTTTTTAGTACTACATTATAATAAAAATTGATATGGCTATTTAATTAATTTTTATTTTAACATAATATTTTTCATAAAGATATTACATCAACACAATTTATATCTCTATTTAAACCTTATTGTCACTCCCATAAGATTCAAGTTGAATTTTTTCTCAATTCAACTTGAAAATTTTAATTCTTCAACTTAATTCGAACAAAGACATCTATTATGTTGTTTGGTATAAAACAAAGTAAAAACATATGTTTTTCAACTATGCAGAAACTTCACATAAGTGTAAAATGAATTATGAAATGGGTGATTTTATTGTTTAGACAACAGTTTAGCAGTTTGTTTATCCGGTTATTTTTAAAATCATTTTTTTGTTAAGTAGTGGCATGTGTTTTTTTTTTTGCTTTTTTAATTAAGGATATTTATTTATTTATATAATTATAAATATGATAACAATTATCATTATTATTAATTTTATCATTTAATTGTGAAAACTGCGTTAAAATCATTTAAAAAAATTAAAAGATAATTTATTAGTTTTTAAAGAGAGAATTATTATTTTTAAATAATAATTTATTATTAAAATAAATTATTATTTTAAAATCATTTAATTTATTATTTGGCTAAAGAGGAATTATTATTTTTTAAATTCAATTTATTATTATAATAAGTTTGAGTTATTAAATTTTAAAAAAAGAAGAAGAAATTTCTTATCACCGGCTATGCAACCCTTCAACTCAACAGGCTATGCAATCCTACAATCTGTAAATTAAAATTTAAAAAGTAAAAACATTTACATAAATATTACATTGATCACACTAATTTTAAAATGTGTAACTACCATAACGTGTCTTTGTTTTTTTATTTTTGCAAATTTATATTTTGTAATCTTTATTTTTTTAAAATACTATTTTTGTCGTGGTCCTGACACGTAAGCCATCACCTCTCCTATTATATATACTAGTATACATACCCGCGCGATGCGCAATTAATTGATATATGTAATCATAAAATATATTTGTAGCACAATTTCAAATTTTAATTTATTATAGAATGATATTATAAAATTTATATAAAAGAATATTAGTATATTTAGCATCTCGGCAAGTTATAATAGTTAATAGGGAAAAATGATAAATATACCCTCGAACTATCGTAAATGGTATGCAGATAACCTTCGTTATACTTTTGGGACATTGGTGTCCCTGCCGTCCAAAAACTAAAGCATATATACCCTTTATACTAACGGACATACACGTGTCATAATCTTATCAGCCGATTAAATATCGGATCGACTGATAAGATTGTGCCACGTGTCACTATTTAGTCTTCCGTTAGAGTGAAGGGCATATATGCTCTAGTTTTTGGACGGCAGGGGCGTCAATGTCCCAATAGTATAACAGAGGGTATCTACATAGCATTTACGATAGTTCGAGGGTATATTTGTCCTTTTTACCTAGTTAATAATACATATATGAGCTTAGTCTATTAGCTAATTGTATGCATTTATTACCATAATAGTTTAAATTATATATTGTTCTTTATTTAGTGTTTACATAGAATTCAAATAGTGATTTTGAAGTACTTATGTTTCATTTTCAATATGGTATATTAAATTTTAGTTCTAAATATTGATATTAATTACCTATCTATGAAATTAAATATCTTTTAATGCACAACATTTCAAATCTTTAAGAGTAGAAGGAAAAAGGGTGAGGCAGAACCACAACAATGTGTTAAAATCTTAAGTAAAAAAACTGTTGGTTTTAACATGAAGAAAATATATAGTTGTAACAGCCCGTATTATGCATATGCTTGCTCTATTCTTGTGATACTTGACATAGCCTTATAGTATAGGTGAGGGACCATGTTTCTTATATGATTAGCATTGGTTTAAACTAGCTCGGAAGGTGATGTGATGCCTTGCACGTTTCAGCATGTGTATTGCAAGTTAACTCCAACGGGAGTATTTAAACTCGAGATAGTAAGGTGGTAATTGAGCTTAAAGTTGAAAGTTAAGTGCTAAGTTAAAGCAAAAGGGATTAATATTTAGAAAATGAAATAAAATAAGTGAGCTGCTTGCTTGACTTAACTAAGCTAGTAGGTGACAAGTAGGTACATCACCTACTTGGACTTATTGACCAGTCCAAAGAACCAAGTAGGTGCNNATAGCCTTATAGTATAGGTGAGGGACCATGTTTCTTATATGATTAGCATTGGTTTAAACTAGCTCGGAAGGTGATGTGATGCCTTGCACGTTTCAGCATGTGTATTGCAAGTTAACTCCAACGGGAGTATTTAAACTCGAGATAGTAAGGTGGTAATTGAGCTTAAAGTTGAAAGTTAAGTGCTAAGTTAAAGCAAAAGGGATTAATATTTGGAAAATGAAATAAAATAAGTGAGTTGCTTGCTTGACTTAACTAAGCTAGTAGGTGACAAGTAGGTGCATCACCTACTTGGACTTATTGACCAGTCCAAAGAACCAAGTAGGTGCATCACCTACTTGAGCTATATGGATCTAGTTAAAAAGGCCAAGGTTTATGGATCGGATTTAGGCCTATGCTAATGGAGTCACTTGAGGCCCAAACTATGTTAAATAAAAAGAAAATGAAATTAAAGCCCAACAGCCAAATTTGCCAAGGCCCAATATATTTAAGCCCAAGTGAAAGTTAGTAGGTGCATCACCTAATTTGACCTTTTGAGCTGCTTGATGTACATAAGCAGGTGCATCACCTACTTGACCAATTAGTGGCTGAAAATGGACCAAAAAAGGGAGGTTCTAGAGGATTATTTTTTTATGGTCAAGAAGGCTCCATATAAACCCAATATGAGCAGATCTTTTCACTCATTTTAACACACAAAATTCACAATTCACTTCAGCTATCTCTCTTTTTTCTCTCAAGAGCAGCCTAAAAACTCCTTCTAGGGTTCTTGAAGAAACCCTCATATCTGCAAACCAAGGTAAGAGAAACACTTATGGATTTAGCTTAATTCTCCCTTGGAAGACTAGAAAACATGTGTATTCATGCTTAATTATAAGTACAAGGCAGAAGTTCCCACAAACTACTGCTCACTTTCCTTTATTATTAAGATTCTTTTCTCTTCTTCTTTGGTTTAAGTGTGAAGGGAAGTTGAAGTTCTAGAGGAATTCAAGTTATAAGGAGTAGCTGAAGAAATTGAGGTAAGGTGACTGCTCCATTTTCTTCCTCCTTATGTATGAGTTTGAGTGAGGAATTATGGATGTTCTATCATAAAGAACTCAAGGGGGTGGTGAGTTCAATAATTGGTTGTATGATAAAGAATATTTGAGGATGTTTTATTTGTATTGTTGTTAGTGCAGCTTGGGTCATCTTGAAAAATGATATATAATGTATGTATTGGGCAGAGTAGGAGGGTGTGGTGATACACATTATTTTAAGGGTTGTATGGGCTCATTACCAGTCAAAGTTAGTTACTGTTTTACGAGGCTCACAGTGTAATAGCTACTAATATTAGTTTATCATGACTTGTATTGTAGATTAACACCTAAAAGGGGAGGCTGAATCGTGATAGTTATATTGGTAAGATAATAAGGTATGTAAGACTATTCGATTCAATATTCTTCGACATGAAATCTGATATTTGAAATTAGTATCAATAAGTGAATTTCCTAAGTTCTATTCCTAGTAAAGGAAACATAGTGGCAGCGTACGATCTCCAAATAGCTAACAATATTTCTCCCTCTCCTTAGTGTGTAGAATTACTTCATTATATGTTCACCACTCTTTACTTGTGTAATTATCCTCTTATGTGCTGGTATAGAAATGATATTTGCAAAAGAAAGTTTGGTGAATCCTCCTCTTAGTCAGTTGAAGTCAATTGTGTCATTTATGCTCACAAGTAATGCATTGATGTTACATAGCTCCTTATGTCATTGTTACTGCCTTGAAGTTGTACTTTCATTTCTTCTACTACTGGTCCATAGTTCCAAATATAAAAAATGATTATGACCATCAAAACAACAATCTCAATGATTAAAGAATCTAAGTGAAACAATTTGTATAATTATGGGTGGCAGCCCAGGGGCAAATGCCTAGCATGGGTCGATCCCAATTGGTATAGAAGGGTGGCAACTCAGGGGGAAAGCCTAACATGGGCCGATCCCAATATGTGTAATTATGAGGACAACATCTCAGGGTTAAAATGCCTAGTATAGGGCATCCTCTTCTACCACTGATCAGCTGGTGATTCGTATCACATGCCTTATAAAGATCATAACACACAGAAAGGTAAAGACAAGAATGTAACATACATGAATCCACAAGAGTTAACAAAGGTGGTCTTTTGTTCTGATTTATGCACACATATATTTATACTCGGTTTCATTCGAACTCTTGTTTATATATGTTATTACCTTACATATTCAATACATTTTTTTGTATTGACGCTCTCGGGGGACGCTGCATTTCATGATGCAGGCACAGGTACCCCAGCTAGTAGACCTCCTCAATAGGAGCACACGACACTCATCTACTTTTGGTGAGCTCCAGGTTGATTCAGAGCTTTACTGAGTCCTTGATAGATTTATTTTGGTATTGTATCGTAGTTAAGGGTAAGACAGGGTCTGTCCCGACCTACTCTAAGATTTTCTATCTTTTAGAGGCTTTATAGACCAATTTATATGGTTCAAGTATGTCTTAACAAGTTGTGGCCCAACGACCAAGTTTAGTATATAAGTTTTGGGGTCTACTTATGTTGGTTCTTATTGCTGCATCCCAGGTGAACTTGTCACAACTTTAAGATTGTCATAGTTATATGCATAGTAAGCACATGTTATGTGTTGGTTCTCTCGGGCCTTTAGGGCTTCGGATGCCTGTCCGTCTTAATGAGATTTGAGGCATGACAATAGTTTTCTATACTAAGTATTGTAGATAGAATAAACTCGACTGTAATTGATCTATGGGTCGAACTATATCAATTTTTTTGTAGTTAAAATTAATCAATAAAAGGAAATAAGACCAACAATAAACTTCACTCAAACAAACATTCTCTCCTATTTATAAATTAAGGAAAAATATTCAAGCAACTAGATTTTCTAGTAGATATATATGAACAAACTTCACATGACTTAGATAACCACAATTATAAAAATTTAGAAGCGATCCCAGTAATTAATTGTAACGGTCCGTTCCCGTTGTTATAGAAAAGCCAATGAAGGAAGAATTGGGGCCAAAAAACTTTTGAGTAGTAACTTTGGATTTTCCAACCTAGTCCAGATTTAGACAAAATCAGAGTTGTTAAGATGTAGGGAAATCTGGTAACAATCGGGTGACTTAATTATGATTTTGATTACATGAGTGGTTAGATAAGCCATTAAGGATTCTGGGGCCGCTGTAGCGGGGTGAGGACCGTTGTGGCGGGTCCGACGCGACTTAAGGTCATAAATAAACCCCAAAACGTCTTTATTCTGCACTTTTCGACTTTGAGAGATAAGGAACGACTCTAGACGAGTTCTTAACCGTTTTTCACCATTCTTGAGGCTAAAGGTAAGGTTTTAACTCCCCGAATCTATTTTTCGATTCGTAGAATGTAGTTTCTTGGATAATTATCATTGGAAAAAGGTTTTGATCTGAAGTTAATGGTGAAAAAAACCCTAATCTGGGTATGGGGATCAAGGTTTGACCTAGGGTTGATATTATTGATTATGATCCGGGTAATTAGGTCTTGATTGTTGATCCTTGCGTATAAGTTGTTGTTTATAGACCTAGAACAAGTGGAAAGAATCCGGAAAGGGAAGATTCAAGTGCCTTAGGGGATTCAAGCTTCGATTTGAGGCAGGTGATGGTTGTGATTTCATGTTGGTGTGATATATGTTTGTAATTACTCTTTATAATGCAAGTATGTATGCGAATGTTTCATTATTGATCACCCTAATCGTAAATGAGGATAATTGAATAATTGTATGCCATGAATCACCTCTTGTTGTATGATTGTGAGAATATACATTGTGATTGTGATTTTGTTGAATGGATCGGTTGCCACGTTCCGGCATAAACATGGGATCATTTGCGTTCCGGCATAAACATGGGATCGGTTGCCACGTTCTGGCATAAACATTGGATCGGATACCACATTCCAGTATGCTAACAGTTTGGGTGTGGGTTTCATGAGAGGGCCATTGAATTGGGTTGTGTATCTACTTGTGATGATTACGTTCATATCTAATGATGATTAATATTGGAAGACTGTATGTTGCTCTAAATGGATAACCAATTTGTATTATTGAGAATGTGGGATGCTATATTGATCCTGAAAATATGACTAATATTGTATATGTTCGGTATATGCATGTTTTGCAATATTGTGGTTACTTGCATGTGTTTCACATATTGGGATAGCCGCGTGATCCTATCAGTACACTGTGGTTGTGTACTTATACTACACTTGCTCTTTCTTTGTTGAGTACAGGGCATCTTCCGGTGGCTATTGATAGACCTCAACTAGGTGACTATTGAGCGTGACCGGATTCAAGGGTGAACTAGTTCTTTCAGGCTGCCATGGATCTTTCTTGTTTAAGCCCACTCTTTTCGGACTCCGACTTTTGTTTAAGGTGTTGTTTAGTTTCGGGGTTGTACCCCTTGTTCTTAGACTTGTCGTTAGTAGAGTTTTGGTACAATGACTTTCAGGTTCTAGGGGTTGTTCTTCCGCATTAGTTTGGTTACTTGTTTGTTAAAAGCTTGGAGTTTATGGGGACTCCATTTTTATAGTCATTTAAACCTGCTTCCGTATCTTTAAATGCCTTAGTTTTCATAAAATTTGATTGTTTGGGTTGTAGTAATGGTTCTCCCACCGGAGGATTAGCGTGGGTGCTAATCACGACGGTCTGGATCGTGACATTAAACCACATGAATAACAACAGTTTTTTTTTTAAAAAATTAAACAAATTAATTTAACTATCATTGGAAGCAAAAATTGTCCTTGAAGTTACTATAAAGAAGTAGTAAAAAGACGTGAATCAATTCGCCGCAATTATTTTTAATATTTCAAGTGAAAATACGCCTTTTTCTCTAATATTTGCCTGATACACAGTAATATTTTTAATTTATTGACAAAAATAACTTAAAACACGACGTCCAACATGCAAGAAAAATAATTTGGAAGCCTAAAAAATGTAATGTCATACGGTAATCTCTAAATTTTGGTCTAATTTACCTTTAAACTTAAAATTTAAATACATTAGTTTAATAACTAAATATTAACTTTTAGTTTAATATATATATATATATATATGAAGCCTAAAAAATGTAATGTCATACGGTAACCTCTAAATTTTGGTCTANTATATATATATATACACACACTTAATATAAAAAATTGATAACTTCCCACAAAGAGAGTCGTAAACGTGCGTTTGATGACCACACATTTTTAGGAGTCATTATTTATCTTTTAACTTAAATTCAACCTGATAACTTCCAAAAAAAATAATCTAAAAAGATAAATTTCAATGGGTTACTCATTGAAATTTGGTTGGTTTACTTTTAAAATAAAAACCTTAATAAAGGATTTCCTAACTTTAATTTTTTCTTCCTAGTGTTTAGGAATCACCTACATGTAAATTTAATTTTAATTTTTTTATTAATTCTAGATTTTATTTAATCTTTGAATATATAGATAATCATCACTACAATTTGAAAATTGTCTGAATTAGGATTTATTAACAAACGGTAAAACGTTAAATAATTATTTTAATTTTTTTTTATTTTAAAGAGAAATGCAACTTTTTTGCAATGCTAACACGTGAAAGTTTTTGCCTCTTCTACTATATATAAATCGGAGAAGGGCCTAAAATGTCCATCAACTATTTGAATTGGTACAAAACTACCCTCTGTCCATCTTTGGACCTCCAAATACCCCCGACGTCAACCGTTTAGCTCAAAAATACCCTTATATCTAACATATCATACTCATAAGGTGGATGAAGGGCAATATTGTACCAAATTCCATAGTTTAAGGGCATTTTAGGCCCTTTCCGTTAAAATAATTTGAAAATACTTAATATATAAGCTCACATGATTGACTTGATTTTTAATTTTATAGTAAATTAAAAAAAGAAGAAGTTACGCATCTACTCTCTACCACCCCCACCCCTCCTAATCTACCCCTTCACTTCCTATCTCTTCTAAAAGAAAATTTCTATTTGGATCTTGTCCACCATTTTTTTTTTAAATTTATGACAAACAAGAGAGAAAAAAAGGAGAAAAATAATGATGCATTCATATAGAAATAATTAGTTCAATAAAAAATTACTTAATTAAGTAAATATGTACAAATATTGCATTTTTCTTTTGTGTGTACCCAAAATTCAAAATAAAAAATAAAGCATTTCTCTTAGCTCCACCCACATCCCACCGTAGCAATAATACAAATTAAAAGAATATAAACATGTGAGTTCATTTCAAGTTTGAGTCCCGGATATCCTAATTAAGAATAAGAGATTAACAAAAGAAATAAAAGCGAAATGAACAAGAAATATGGATAATTTATAGAAAAATTTATATTAATAAAAATAATTATTTTTTAGATGGATAATCAGTCGGGTGAGTATGGATTTTAGTTGGATCTCCATTTATGAGTTGGGTTAAGTTATAATAAATTGGGGGTTGATTTAAAATAGATCAATAGGAAAATATCATGAAATTAATTATTTTTCGATATTATATTCAAGTATCGGGTAATAATATGAATCATATGTGGTTTTATAAGAAAAATAAAATTTTAAAAATAAAATTTTTATTATTTATTTGAGAAGAGTTTAAATTTGGATCAATCATATTAAGCAACATAATAAATAAATATTTAATAATTTTACTTAAAGGGAGCTATTATAAATAAGGGCAAATATAAGCCAAATGATTAACATCGAGGGTATTTTTGAGCCAAAAGGTGGACGCCAGGGGTATTTTAAGGCCGAAAGGTGGATGAAGGGTAATTTTGTACGGATTCAAATAGTTGAGGGGAATTTTAGGCCCTTCTCCGTATATAAATATAAATATATTCTAATAAGTAGCAAGATACATGAGCCTGTTTACACGCGCCCAATATATGTTACTTTTTTTGTCTCAATTTATATGAAATGGGTGAAATTTAAAGAGTCAGTCAATTTTTTTTTTATATATTTTTTTAATATTTTAAGTTTTTATTATTGTGACGTATGATACTTTTTATGTCATTTTAAATAATGTATCTTATTTTTTTTTGACTCAATATATAGGACATAGATAAATTTGAAGAGTCAATCAAATTTTGTAAATGTTTTTAAAAATATTTTAAGGTTTTAATTATTGTAATTTATAGTACTTTTTACATTTTTTTTTTTGAATAATAGAGTATGCATTATTTTTTTCTCCTAATTTATAGCGTTAATAGTTTTTGGAGATACAAATTAACTTTTTAATGTTATTCTAAATATTTTAAGTTATTAATTGTTGTAATATATAATTTTTTTTTACATAATTCTCAAATATATAACCAGCAAAAAAAATATAAATATAAAATAAATTTAAAACAAAGAGATTACCACAGTAATGAAAAATAGTACTATGAAGACTCTAATACATACAAATGTTAAATGAAATAACTATATCAATTCTAAATCAACAAACTGTATTATATAGTTTATTAATTTATATAACTATGTTCTCAATTTAGAATTCAAAAATGTAATTTATCTTCTTAAGTGTAAACATTTATCTAAGAAAATTGCATTTATTTTAATTTATTCTCATTTTATATTGTTTTCTGCTAAAGTAAATGTAATTTGAAAACAAAGAGAAAAAAAAATAATTTAATGGGATCAGAAGAGTAAAACAACATAATTCAAATATTGTTTGTTTAGAGAAACTATAAAGAACTTCTGATGAGTAAAACAACATAATTCAAATATTGTTTGTTTAGAGAAAATCTAAAGAACTTCTGATTATTGAAAACCTCAAAAGATATAACTTTTATGTTTCATATTTTTCTCTATNATAATTTAATGGGATCAGAAGAGTAAAACAACATAATTCAAATATTGTTTGTTTAGAGAAAATCTAAAGAACTTCTGATGAGTAAAACAACATAATTCAAATATTGTTTGTTTAGAGAAAATCTAAAGAACTTCTAATTATTGAAACCTCAAAAGATATAACTTTTATGTTTCATATTTTTCTCTATTAATTAACAAGTCTTTAGCTTAAATAAAATTTCAAGAATGAAATTATTAGAAAAAAAGGTAAAAGTCTCAGAAAAATATATATATAACATCTGCCAAAGTCAATCTCTTTTCCCAACAAAAAAAAGTTAGAAATGACATATAAGTACACAAATGTTAAGACACAGAACACAAAATAAGATTGGTATATCTATTAACATAAAGAAACATGTACCAACATATTAAATTTGCCTCTAATTATATTGCCTTTAAGATAGAGACTCAGATAACCCTTGATAATAGTGAACACATTTTTCAAGCGGATAGTAGATTGCTCTAAATGTGATTGTCCCAAAATTATCCTTGTGCTTCTCCATGATCTCCAATCAACATGTCCAGTACCCATGAAGCAGGAAAAGTATTAACAACGATAAATAAAATTAATTAGACTGATTTAACTTTCAACATAGGCAAGCATACAAAAATAGTGTTAGATCAAAAATCAATATACTTTGATGCAAACAATGAAAATTGATGAATCACATATCAAATATTTTCATCAAATTCCATTGAGGATCAGAGGAAGCCCAATAAAAATAATGGAGGTGGAAAAAAATTCTTCATGAAACTTTACATTTAAGTGTTCATGAAACTTCTCCAAATTAAAACCGTTTGGAAATTTGAATATTCTTGGGATTAAGATAAGATAGAGAAGTTGTAACCATCCCTAAAAATAAAACATAGAGATTTATATAGAAATTTTCAATCAACTTCTAAATTTAATTATAATTTTTTTGTGGGGTTGGCAGTTTTGCCTCTCCTATTTTACATATAGAGATAGAATATATAATTAAACTGAATTTTTAAACTTGCACGGTTGCACCAACGTCCCTTTTGCATTTTAATTAATATATTCTTATATATATATATATATTAAACTGATCTAATTTTCTTTTTATATATTAGAAAAAATAGCAAATTAAAAAAATTAAATAAATCTTAATCAATCAAGATAAATATTATTATTAGTTTGGATAAAAATAATTTTTCAAAAACACGTGTTGCATCAAATATGTTTTAAAAAATAAGAAAAAATAGAAAAGAGTTATATTAACTGTGGTAACTTTCTAATTTTTAAAAGAATACATTTAACAAATATATAGGCAGTTAAAATAAGAAAAGAGTTATATTAACTGTGGTAATTTTCTACATTTTTAAAGTTCATTGAAAAAAAAGAATAGGCAGTTAGCATTTTCTTAGGAACAAACATATTCAATTTATTTAAACAGAAAAAAAAGAAGAGAGATACGTAAAAAAAAATTTAAATTGTTTTTTTTTTTTTTTATATCTTTTTCTATTTTTTATTTGACTTTTTAAAATGTAAAAAGTGTGGTAATGTAACATCTCGCTGATTGAAAGAACTAGAAAGAGTTAGAATTGGAAATATTCATTTTAGGAAAGAATGAAAAATCTGGAAATTTGTTAAGTTATGCCAAGTTTAAATTTTTGGTCAACTTCAAACGACCATAACTCCTAGCTCAGAATGAGTTAGGTGTACTTCCAGATACCGTAGGAAATATCTTGGAATTATCTTTCCAACGCCGCCGAGTTTCTGCGATTCTGAGTTCGTATGAGTGAGATATCCCCATTGGAAGTTGGGCTGGTTGAATAAGGAAAGTCCAATCCGGATTTTGGAAGGGTGTTTTGGTCTTTTCCATACCCTATTATTTTAATTTCGTTTTTTGGTAATTAGTTGGGGTCTAAGCTGAACTTGGTCAGTTTACGCTTTACAATATTGAGTTAGGGTTTTTAGAGAAGATAGAGGAAGAGGAGAAAAGAGGAGAAGAAACAAGAATCGTCAAATTCTCGAAGCTAAGATTGTGGATTTCATCAAGGGGTGATCCCTACGAGGTATGTGAGACTTTCATAGCATTGGGTTCGTTCATCCATGCGCTAATCATGTTTAGTTCAGCGAAATTCGTCCTAAAAAGGGTTGAGAGTTTGATATTCTTGATATGTGTTCTTGAATTTATTTTCGTTCTGGAATTGGGCTGAATTGAGGAGTTCTTGAGACTATCGCGTCAAGTTTTGGAGTTGTTTTGAGTTAGGTTCTTGAGTACTGTAATGACCCTCAAAATAAAGTAGGATAAAGTAGAGCCTCACATGGGTTTTATGCATTAATAACTTGTCAAAATAATGAAGAATAGCCCTTTAAGTCAGTTTTAAAGAGTTTGGAAGTCAAGCATCAAGGGACGACCAAGACGTTCGAAAACTAGTCTTTTACGTGTTGGTGTGTTCTAGTATGTTGTTAATGTTTTTATGTGTTGTTTGGAGTCTAAAGTCAGTGGAGGTGACCCTAGTGTCTTAATAAATGTTTTTTAGGGTCAAAACGTTCGGATACGACTCCCCAGGGGCCACCCTAAGGGTCCTTGAGGAGGACCCCAACCTTGGCCAAGAAGGCAGTTTGAAGTTGTGCTTGGAGGGAGCATGTCCGCGTCGCGGACTAGCTCCACCAAGGGCCAAAATTTTGGTCCGTGTCGCAGACTCTACCGTCTCATAATTTAATTTATGAAAACGTGTGGGAACACCTCCGCGTCACGAACTTGTTTCCCCATGAAATCTGCGAAAATAAAACTTAAGTTTGACTTGTTTAAAAGGTCCAACTAAGAGAGGGGTAGTTTGGGTACTTTGGGGAATTATTATAAACGATTATTCTACCTATTTTAAGGTATTTTAAGTTGGTTAAAACCCCAAAACCTAGAATTAGACCCCATTCTTCATATTGACCCTTCCCTCTCAAAATAGATTGTCTCAAAAACTCCATTGAAGACCTTGATGAAGCTCAAGCTAGAAGATGAGTTTTCAACTGCTTTCTTCTTCAATTTCAAGGGTCTTAAATGATTAAGGTATGGTGACTCTTGNGTTGATGTTGTATGTTGTGTATTGCGAGCTGCTAGTTGGGTCATTGAGTCCTCCGAAGTGTTTTAAGTGTCATTCGAGGACGAATGTTTCTAAGTAGGGGATATTGTAACGACCCTCAAAATAAAGTAGGATAAAGTAGAGCCTTACATGGGTTTTATGCATTAATAACTTGTCAAAATAATGAAGAATAGCCCTTTAAGTCAGTTTTAAAGAGTTTGGAAGTCAAACGTCAAGGGACGACCAAGACGTTCAGAAACTAGTCTTTTACGTGTCGGTGTGTTCTAGTATGTTGTTCATGTTTTTATGTGTTGTTTGGAGTCTAAAATCAGTGGAGGTGACTCTAGTGTCTTAATAAATGTTTTTTAGGGTCAAAACGTTCAGATATGACTCCCCGGGGGCCACCCTAAGGGTCCTTGAGGAGGACCCCAACCTTTGCCAAGAAGGCAGTTTGAAGTTGTGCTTGGAGGGAGCATGTCCGCGTCGCGGACTATCTCCACCAAGGGCCAAAAGTTTGGTCCGCGTCGCGGACACATCGCAGACTCTACTGTCTCATAATTTAATTTATGAAAACGTGTGGGAACACCTCTGCGTCACGAACTTGTTTCCCGATGAAATCTGCGAAAATAAAACTTAAGTTTGACTTGTTTAAAAGGTCCAACTAAGTGAGGGGTAGTTTGGGTACTTTGGGAAATTATTATAAATGGTTATTCTACCTATTTTAGGGTATTTTAACTTGGTTAAAACCCCAAAACCTAGAATTAGACCCCATTCTTCATATTGACCCTTCTCTCTCAAAATGGATTGTCTCAAAAACTCCATTGAAGACCTTGATGAAGCTCAAGCTAGAAGATGAGTTTTCAACTGATTTCTTCTTCAATTTCATGGGTCTTAAATGATTAAGGTATGGTGACTCTTGATTCTTGAATATCTTCTCATTCAAGAAGTTCTATCAAAGATTTTCAAAAGTGATTCAAAGACCAAAATTCTCAATTTTCAATCTAAACATGAGTTCCTTGTCAAACGATTTTCTAAATCATTCTATAGATGAATTAATGTGGAATTTATGTTTTTAAGACAATTTTCAAAGGAATTCTTGAAGAACCCATGATCCCCAAATTCTCGAAAATTGGCCTATGATGTGGGTCTTTGTGAATATGTTCTCTATTGGTGAAATTATGTTTAGATTAGATTGTATTGATGTTTCTTATGATTATCTATACTTATTCATGTTGAATTGTTGGTATATTGATGAGTTGAGGATTATGGCCTTATGGGCAAAGTTATGGGTTGATCCCTTTGTTTATGGAATTTTACTTAGACTATGTTTATGATATTGAATTACATTGTTGATTCCTATTGCTGTCTATGTCAATTGATGGTGAATTGTTGAGGATTTATCCATGGTGATCATGGCTTGGAGAATTGGTAAGTTGACCTAACTTCTAGTCTATAGTATGAGAATTGATGTTGTGTGGTTTGACCTACTTATGGTGGAGGTGTTCACTTCTTGTCTATCTTGCATGTTGAGATCATGGCCTTGAAGGCAATAAATGTGAAGTGAATTGATGATTATGATGCATATGTTTATGAAGTTATGCTATGAAGGTTATGTATGAAATCCTCAATGCTAGCATGATGTTTAAAGTGTTTTGATGATGAGGAGTATAATGTGAATGATAATGTTAGGGATAAGGTGTGGTCTACATGATTGATTATGTTAGGTACTATTGTGGAATGACCCCTAACTATATGACCCCTATATGAATGTTTGATCATATACATGTTAGGAGTACCTATTCATTGTTGAATGTGTCCTTGTCTCCTATGATGAAGTGTGGGTGTGTGGTCTAGAATCCCTAAGGGCTTTATATGTGAATTGCTCATGAATTGGGGACATTGTGAATGTGTTGTGATCCCTTTAAGGGAAGAACACTCAATATCAATGTTGTTGCTAATATGTCACTATGAGGACCAATATGCGTGCGCACACAGACACTCTACATGTATAGCTATGAATATGATGTGTTATGGTGTCTATTGAAAGATGAACTCTTATATGCACCCTTACATCTTATCATGCATGCAAAATGTATGAGTAACAAGGTATGAACATGTGTTGTATAAAGGTGTTTATGTGAAAGACTTTCTCACATATGTACACACACATGAATGAATGAATAAGGTTTATGATAATCTAGTGAAAGTGAGTCTCTTGAAAGGTTTACTCAATTGTAATCTAAACTAGATTATGTTATGAATATGGTGTGATTATGTGAAAGGTCATTCTTACATAATGTAGGTTCTATGATGAAAGGTCATTCCATCTTACAAACCTTTGAGCTATATGATATGAGGGATTAAGTCCCTAAAGCCTATTTTATGAACTAAAGTTAAATAAAGGCTTAAAGATGTTTAAAAAGGGAGTTGGAGCTTAGCATCGAGTGAACATGAAAAATGAGAGTGGGGGCTCCACGTTTAGCAAGTCCGGCTTCCCACAAGAGAACCTTCATGTTTAGAAAGTCCGGGTTCCCAACATAGATGTTGTCTCATGAGATGGAAACCTCCACGCTAAGTAAGTCAAGGTTTTCTAGTAGGAATCTCCTTGTTCCATAACTACGTTCCCCCGTAGGTATTAGCTTAGTGGATCCACTACATAACTATTATATATGTAGGTCCTACTTTGGCAAGTAGTACCCTCTCTTTTCGGTGTGGGAGTAGAACACCGGATTCCATGTAGCTCACATGGTCTATGTCGGTTATGGCAATGTCTCCCGAAAGTTAAGAAATGAACTAAGATAAGAATATGAACTCTAGTCATGATTTCTTGAAGAGTTACTTAGTGTAGGTAGGACTATGGACCCTACTCATGCATTGCACAAGTAGACTCTAAGGGAGGTTATGATTAGACTCTTTAAGTAATGAAGACTATGGTCTATATATGTTAATATGAAAGCATGTTAAGGTTGACTTTACTTATGTCAAGACATGAAGTATGATTATGCATGTGAATTACACTTATGACTTCTTAATGGGTTTGCTTAGTATATGTGGGGGTATGGGACTCCATGTGTACATTGCACAAGTGAGCTTGGGAAGGGGTTCTGAAGGTGGTTTACCTATGATATGAAATAAATGGGTTATGACTAATGATGTAGTAAAGGAATGAGTCCTTATATGATGTTATGAAGTATGTTGGTCTTATGTCTAATGTTAAATGAAGATGTTATGATTTGTTGAATATGATATGCCTAGTCTATGGTGGCTTCGTAGAAACACTTGGTGTGAGTAGTATTATGGGATGCTGCTTGCACATTGCACTAGTGTGACTTGGGGGTTGTCTTAGGTGATGGTTCCTATGTGAAGACTATGTCTTATGGTGTGCTTATGACTCTATGAATATATGTGGTTGGATTGATGAAGGCTATATGTAAGTTCACCTTTGGTAACCTTACGGCGATACATTGCACCAAGTATTCCCTAAGGGTTGCTTGAGGAAATGAGTTATGATAAAGAAGAAGGTAATGTATTGTATGCATTGAATGTGCCTAAAATGCTATAAGTGGTTCTATGTGCTATTATGAATGGTTTCCATGTGTATGATGATGTATGTGGTTTATATTGTGCCTAATGTATTAAATGTTCTTGAAGTTTCTCTAAAAAGGCATGATGCATGGTTTCCAGCTAAATGTCCTTTTAAGAGCATGTTTTGCATGGTTATCATACTTAGTGCATTCTTGTACTAACACCATTCTTCTTCATCTTTTTACACCAAGTGTAGGTGATGGTGACTAAAGGGTCTTTCCTAGAAGTGATGAGCTTGGCTTACAATTCCCAAGTTCGGGTGTGTCCTTAAAGATTCAAGGACCTTTATGTTAAGGAGTTTCCTTAAGTTCAATGTATTAGATAGTAGTTTCTTTTGTATTGTAAGGGCTATGTCCCTCTTGTGTTGTAGTCATGTTTTAAGATGGCCACGTTGAGACGTTGTACTTCGATTTTGTATTAAAGGTTCAAATGAGGTGACATTTAAGTCTTGTGTTATATTATGAAAAAGTTTTAAATTTTCCGCTATTTTTCTATGATAAATGCTATGACGAATGCTAAGGGTTGTATAAGACCTCCGATAGGTCAAATACGCCGGTAACGACTAGGGGGTGCTCTCGGGTCGTTTCAGGTACATTTACTAGGTATGAATCTAAAGAGAATTTGAGAAAAATTGTTGAGCTTAGGCGATTCGGGGTTGGAAAAACGAAGAAGAAAAGTTGGAGGAATCTGGGCACCAGGTCCTCAATTTGGGGAAATCTCCTTCGCGTCGCGATGCGGTCACAAACCATTCTGCCTCAAAATTTATTTCGCGACCAAATATTTAAATGCATCTCCGCGTCGCAGACTTGCTTCCAGACAGTGATTTCTTGATCTTTTCTTATGTTTAACTATCTAAAAACACTCCTAAACATCGTGAGATCTTTCCTATGACAAATCACAATCCTTGAATCCATAATTCAATTCAAGGAAAGTTAAGAGTCAAGTTAAGAGAAATTCATAAAGTTTTCCAAAAGTCTTTCACAAACGTTTTAACTTTGTTTTAAGACTTAAGCTTTGAGTTGAGTAAAGAGTAAGAGTAAAGTTGAATTCTTCAAAATTATACAGGAACTAAGTATTCCCAAGAGATAAAAACGTTTTCACATTTGAACAAGAAGGGAAACACTGATTTCCAAGAAGAGCTTTTGAGCTAAGTTTTTGAGTAATTATGTCAAACCAAAGAAAGAGTTCTGTTTTTAAAACATATGAGCTGAGTATATTTTGGGAGTAGTATTGAACACCGATATGGAGACGTGAGTTCATAATAACTCAAGTCTCCATAAACCATGTAGCCATCATGGGTAGAAAATGATCATACTTTTTAGATGATTACTTAGTGATTTTTAGCATAGACTAGTGGATCCACTTAGTTAAGGCGTTCTATATGACAATAAAGTGTATGAAAGTTCTGGCAGCTTGGGCAAGATGTTGTATCACCACTTAGGCTCATAGTGGTGGATGTCGGTTAGAGAATCTCCCATAGTATTGTATTACTTTATTATATAAGTAAGTTATAGCATTTATTTAACAAATTGAGTTGCTTTCTATTGTTTTAAAAGCTTTCCATATATTGAATGTGTTGTTGCTTTATATTGAGTTAAGTTATTGATGAGTTAAGTAAAGCGAAGGTAAGTGTTTCTTTCAGATTCCTTTCAAGTTTATGTTATGTTTAGTTTCCCTTCGCATACTCGTACATTCAATGTACTGATGTCATTTGGCCTGCATCTTTTTATGATGTAGACTCAGGTAACTAGGATCAACATCCAGCCCCTTGTTGATCCAGTTGAGCACTCAGAGTCTGTTGGTTAGCCCCCTTGCTTTCCGGAGGGCTCCTTTTTACATTGCTTTCTAGTTTTTCAGTTTTAGGATGATCCGGAATCTTGTCCCGACATCCCTATTTGTTTTAGAGGCTTCATAGACGAGTAGATATAGTTCTTTAGTCTTTCCGTTTTCAGTTGTTACGTTTAAGACTTGAGTTGCCATTGTGTCTAAGTTTGATATTTCTTTAAGACATTACATAAGTTATCCTTTTGAGACTATTCCTTGTGTTTAAGTCTTTCACTGAGTAAGTAAGCCAGACCAAGGGTTCGCTTGGGACTAACAATGGTTCTCGAATGCTAGTCCCGCCCAGGGTGTAGGCTCGGGACGTGACAAACTTGGTATCAGAGCACAAAGTTCAAGAGTCCTAGGGAATCTATGAAGCCGAGTCTGTAGAGTCCTAGTTATCGGTGTGAAGCGCCCCACATCTATAATTAGGAGGCTGCAACACTTAAGAATGTTCTCACTTCTTTCATACTCATTTCGTGCGTTAGAGTTTTATCTCTAAAAAGTTTCTTCTAATTCGTTCTTGCGCATGTCTTTCAGTTAATCATGCCTCCACAAAGAGTTGTCCGAGGTCGTCCTGCTAGGAGGAACGTTGAGGAGCAAGGCGTACCTAATGCACCTGACGTACAACCCCAAGGAGAAGTCATGAATGCTGAGTTCAGGGAAGCGATTCGAATGCTAAGCCAAGCTGTGACTAACCAGGTTAGGCAAGAAAGAGGAACTAGACAAGAAATGGCTAATACTTCGAGGATTCGAGAGTTCTTGAAGATGAATCCTCCAAGTTTCACCGGTTCAATCACTACTGAGGATCCAGAGAACTTTATTGAGGAGTTGCAAAAGGTATTTGAGGTTATGCACGTTGTTGATGCTGAGCAAGTAGAACTAGCTGCATATCAGCTGAAATATGTTTCTAGGACTTAGTTCGAATAGTGAAAGAATGGTAGAGCTGAGGGAGCACCACCTGCGAGTTGGGCTTGTTTTGAGGAGGCCTTCTGGGGGCATTTCTCTCCCCGAGAACTGAGAGAGGCCAAGGTACGATAGTTTCTCAATCTTAAGCAAGATTCACTAAGTGTTCATGAGTATGGGTTGAAGTTCACCCAACTATCTCGTTATGCTCCAGAGATGGTGCAGATATGATGAGTAGAATGAGTTTGTTTGTTGCTGGGCTGTCCCGTCTGTCGAGTAAGGAAGGTAAGGCTGCAATGCTAATAGGTGACATGGATATAGCAAGGTTGATGGTTTATGTGCAGCAGGTTTAGGAGGAGAAGCTAAGGGATAGAGAGGAATTCAGAAATAAGAAGGCTAAGACGTTAGGGAATGAGTCCGGGCAACAACGAAATAATGCGAACCGGTCTTCTTTCCAACAAAAGCAAAAGGGACCTGCTCCATCATCTGCTAGTGTACCTACACCCAGAAACAAATGTGAGTACAATAGTTAGAATTCACAGCACTTCAGGGCTAGACCTACCCAATCTCAGGGTAGTGTGGCACAATGAGGTAATTGGGATCCTACATGTGCTAAGTGTGGAAGAAACTACCCAGGTAAATGTCGCGATGGTTCCACATATTGTTTCAAGTGTTGACAAGAGGTCAATTCATGAAAGAGTGCCCCAAGAACCGACAAGGTAATGGAAATCAGGACAATAGAGCCTAATATTCATCAGTTGCTCCACCAGACAGGGCTGCACCTAGAGGAGCTACTTCCGGTAATGGCGGAGGAGCAAACTGCCTTTATTCGATCATAAGTTGTCAAGAGAAAGAAATTCTCCAGATGTTGTCACTGGTATGATCAGAGGCTTTACTCTTGATGTTTATACTTTGCTAGACCCAGGAGCAAATGTATATTTTGTGACCCCTTATGTTGCAAATAATTTTGATTTTCTTCTTGAGAAACTTTGTGACCCCGTTTGTGTTTCTACACTTGTTGGTGAGTCTATTCTAGTTGAGTGAGTATATCTTGATTGTGTCATTTCCATCAATCACAAGAACACCATGGCTGATTTAGTTGAGTTAGACATGGTAGATTTTGATGTCATTCTTGGTATGGACTGGCTTCATGCCTGTTATGCCTCCATTGATTGTAGAACTCGAGTTGTTAGGTTTCAAATTCCTAATGAGCTAGGTATAGAGTGGAGTAGTAGTTCAACAGAGCTTAAGGGTCGTTTCATTTCGTACCTTAAGGCAACAAAGTTAGTTTCCAAGGGGTGTGTCTATCACTTAGTCCGAGTTAATGACTCTAGTGTTGAGATACCTCATATGGAGTCAATTTCAGTAGTAAAAGAGTTTCCAAAAGTCTTTCCTGATGATCTTCCTGGAGTCACTCTTGAGAGAAAAATAGACTTCGGTATAGACATTCTTCCAAATACCCGCCCTATATCTATTCCGCCATATAGAATGGCACCAAAAGAGTTAAAAGAGCTAAAAGAACAATTGAAATATCTCCTAGATAAGGGCTTTATTCGACCAAGTGTCTCACTTTGGGGCGCTTCGGTTTTATTTGTGAGAAAGAAAGATGGTTCCCTTAAGATGTGTATAGATTACCACCAGTTGAACAAAGTTACCATCAAGAATAAGTATCCTCTTCCGAGAATTGATGATCTTTTCGATCAGCTTTAGGGTGCTACTTGTTTCTCTAAGATAGACCTCAGATCAGGCTGTCGTCAATTGAGGGTAAGAAAATGTGATATTCCAAAGACAACATTTAGGACCCGTTATGGTCATTGTGAGTTCCTAGTTATGTCCTTTGGTTTGACCAATGCACCTGCAACATTCATGGAGCTTATGAATAGAGTATTCAAACCTTATTTAGATATGTTTGTTATCGTATTCATTGATGACATACTAATCTATTCAAGGAATGAAGAAGATTATGCTAGTAATCTCAGAATAGTTCTCCAAACTTTAAAGGATAGAGAGTTATATGACAAGTTCTCTAAGTGTGAGTTTTGGCTTAAATCTGTGGCATTCTTAGGCCACATTGTGTCTGGAGAGGGAATTAAAGTTGATACCCAGAAAATAGAGGTAGTGGAGAATTGGCCTAGACCCATATCACCAACTGATATAGGAGTTTCTTGGGGTTGGCTGGATATTATAGAAGGTTCGTAGAGGGGTTCTTGTCTATTTCATCCCCTTTGACCAAGTTAACTCAGAAAATAGTGAAATTTCAATGGTCTGAAGCTTGTGAGTAAAGCTTTGAGGAATTGAAAAAGAGGTTGACTACTGCCCAATATTGACCTTACCAGAAGGAACGTAGGGCTTTGTTGTTTATTGTGATGCGTCTAGAGTTTGTTTGGGTTGTGTGTTGATGCAGAATGGCAAGGTTATGGTTTATGCCTCCAGACAGTTGAAAGTTTATAAGAAGAATTACCCAACCCATGATCTAGAATTGGTTTCCCTAGTATTTGCTTTGACAATATGGTGACACTATCTTTATAGTGTTCATGTAGATGTGTTTACCGATCACAAGAGTCTTCAGTATGTGTTTACTCAGAAAGAGCTTAATCTCAGACAAATGCAATGGTTAGAATTACTCAAGGATTATGAAATGAGTATCCTTTACCACCCAAGTAAGGCTAATGTGGTTGCTGATGCCTTGAGCAAGTTGTCTATGGGTAGTACTGTCCATTTTGAGAAAGATAAGAAGGAGCTACCAATAGATGTGCCAAAAGTAAAAGAGAAGCAAGACCAAGACCCTATTTTGCTTGAATTGAAGGCAAATGTTCATAAGCAAAAAGTATTGGCTTTTGAACAAGGGGGAGATGGCGTATTGAGGTATCAAGGAAGGGTGTGTGTACCAATGGTAGATGAACTCCAAGAGAGAATCATGAAGGAAGCTCATAGCTCCAGATATTCCGTTCATCCGTATTCCATAAAAATGTATCATGATATGAGAGAAGTTTATTAGTGGAGTAGTATGAAGAAGGGCATTGCAGAGTTTGTTGCTAAGTGTCCGAATTGCCAACAAGTTAAGGTAGAGCATCAAAGGCCTGGTTGTTTGGCTTAGAATATATAACTTCTGGAACGAAAGTGGGAGATGATCAATATGGACTTCATCACAGGTTTACCAAGGTCTTGTAGGCAACATGATTCTATTTGGGTGATTGTGGATCGAATGACCAAATCAGCCCACTTTTTGCCGGTAAAGGCTACTCACACACCATAGGATTATGTTAAGTTGTATATTCAAGAGGTAGTTAGACTTCATGGGGTGCCAGTTTCGATTATTTCAGACAAAGGTGCATAATTTATTGCACAGTTCTGGAAATCTTTTCAGAAAGGCTTGGGTTCAAAGGTAAACTTAAACACTGCTTTTCATCCTAAGATAGATGGTCAAGCAAAGCGCACTATTCAGATCTTAGAGGATATGTTGAGGGCTTGTGTGATTGATTTCAAGGGTAATTGGGATGATCACCTACCTCTCATTGAGTTCGCTTACATTAATAGTTACCGCTTTAGCATCCAAATGGCTCTTTATGAGGCTCTTTATGGGATGAGATGTACATCTCCTATTGGATGGTTTGAAGTTGGTGAAACTGGGTTGATAGGACCAGACTTAGTTCATCAAGCTATGGAGAGAGTAAAAGTAATTCAAGAAAGGTTGAAAATAGTGCAGAGTCGTCAGAAATCCTACAATGATGTTAGGAGAAGGGAGTTAGAGTTTGAAGTAGATGATTGGGTATACTTGAAGGTTTAACCCGTGAAGGGTGTTATGAGATTTGGTAAGAAGGGGAAACTTAGTCCCCAGTATATTGGCCCTTACAGAATATCCAAAAGGGTTGGTAATGTAGCTTATGAGTTAGAGCTACCCCAAGAGTTGGCAGCGGTTCATCCGGTATTTCATGTCTCCATGTTGAGGAAGTGCATGGGAGATCCTTTACTTATCATACCAACTGAAGATATTGGGATCAAGGATAGCTTATCTTATGAGGAGATTCCTGTTCAGATTCTAGATCGCCAAGTTCGCAAATTGAGGACACAAGAGGTAGCATCAGTCAAAGTTCTTTGGAGGAACCAATTTGTTGAGAAAGCTACTTGGGAAGCTGAGGAAGATATGAAGAAGAGATATCCACATCTTTTTGAGACCGGAGAAATTCCAGATAAACGTACTAATTCTCTTCTTAGTACTCTTTAATTTATACGTTGGTATGTTATATTTGCATTGCTTGTTGGGTGTTTGAGCTGAATGTTAGATGTTACACCATTATCCTAGTAAGAGTAATCTCATTCGAGGACGAAAGTTCCCAAGGGGGAGATATTGTAACATCTCGCTAATTGAAATAACTAGAAAGAGTTAGAATTGAAAATAGACATTTTAGAAAAGAATGAAAAATCTGGAAATTTGTTAAGTTATGCAAAGTTTGAGTTTTTGGTCAACTTCAAATGACCATACTCGTAGCTCAGGATAATTTAGGTGTTCTTCCAGATACCATAGGAAATGTCTTGTAATTAACTTTCCAATGCCGCCGAGTTTGAGTGATTCCGAATTCGTATGAGTGAGATTTTCCTATTGGAAGTTGGGCTGGTTGGAAAAGAAAAGTCCAATCCGGATTTTGGAAGGGTGTTTTGGTCTTTTCCATATCCTATTATTTTAATTTCTTTTTTTAGTAATTAGTTGGGGTCTAAACTGAACTTGGTCAGTTTACGCTTTACAATATTGAGTTAGGGATTTTAGAAAAGAGAAAAGAAGAGGAGAAAAGAGGAGAAGAAGCAATAGTTGTCAAATTCTTGAAGCTAGGATGGTGGATTTCGTCAAGGGGTGATCCCTACGAGGTATGTGAAACTTTCATAGCATTCGGTTCATTCACCCACGCGCCAATCATGTTTAGTTCAGCGAAATTCGTCCTAAAAGGGTTGAAAATTTGATATTCTTGATATGTGTTCTTGAATTTATTTTCGTTCTTGAATTGGGCTGAATTGAGGAGTTCTTGAGACTATCGCGCCGGGTTTTGGAGTTGTTTTGAGTTAGGTTCTTGGGTACATTTACTGGGTATCTGAATCTAAAGAGAATTTGAGAAAAATAGTCCAGTTTAGGCGATTCGGGGTTGGAAAAACGAAGAAGGAAAAGTTGGGGGAATCTGGGCATCAGGTTCTCAGATTTGGGGAAATCTCCTTCGCGTCGCATCGCGGTCACAGACCGTTCTGCGTCAAAATTTATTTCGCGCCCAAATATTTAAATGCATCTCCGTGTCGCGAACTTGCTTCCAAACAATGATTTCTTGATCTTTTCTCATGTTTAACTATCTAAAACACTCCTAAACATATGAGATCTTTCCTATTTCAAATCACAATCCTTGAATCCATAATTCAATTCGAGGAAAGTTAAGAGTCAAGTCAAGAGAAGTTAAGAGTCAAGTTAAGAGAAATTCATAAAGTTTTCCAAAAGTATTTCACTAACGTTTTAACTTTGTTTTAAGACTTAAGCTTTGAGTTGAGTAAAGAGTAAGAGTAAAGTTTAATTCTTCAAAGATTATACGGGAACTAAGTATTCCCAAGAGATAAAAATGTTTTCACATTTGAACAAGAAGGGAAACACCGATTTCCAAGAAGAGCTTTTGAGCTAAGTTTTTGAGTAATTATCTCAAACAAAAGAAATAGTTTTGTTTTTAAAACATATGAGCTGAGTATATTTTGGGACTAGTATTGATCACCAATATGGGGATGCGAGTTCATAATAACTCAAGTCTCCATAAACTATGTAGCCATCGCGGGTAGAAAATGATCATACTTTTTAGATGATTCCTTAGTGCCTTTTAGCATAGACTAGTGGATCAACTTAGTTAAGGTGTTCTATATGACGGCAAAGTATAGGACAGTTCTGGTAGCGTGGGCAAGACGCTTGTATCACCACTTAGGCTCATAGTGGTGGTTGTCGGTTAGAGAATCTCCCACATTATTGTATTACTTTATTATATAAGTAAGTTATAGCATTTCTTTAACAAACTGAGTTGCTTTTTATTGTTTTAAAAGCTTTCCATATATTGAATGTGTTGTTGATTTATATTGAGTTAAGTTATTGATGAGTTAAGTAAAGCCAAGGTAAATGTTCCTTTCAGATTCCTTTCAAGCTTATGTTATGTTTTGTTTCCCCTCGCATACTCGTACATTCAATGTACTAATGTCATTTGGCCTGCATCTTTTTATAATGCAGACTCAGGTAACCAAGATCAACATCCAGCTCCTTCTTGATCCAGTTGAGCACTCAGAGTCTGTTGGTTAGCCCCATTGCTTTCCGGAGGGCTCCTTTTTACATTGCTTTCTAGTTTTTCAGTTGTTAGGATGATCGGGTATCTTGTCCCGACATCCCTCTTTGTTTTAGAGGCTTCATAGACGAGTAGCTATAGTTCTTTAGTCTTTTCGTTTTCAGTTGTATACGTTTAAGACTTGAGTTGCTATTTTGGCTAAGTTTGATATTTCTTTAAGACATTACATGAGCTATCCTTTTGAAACTATTCTTTGTGTTTAAGTCTTCCGTTGAGTAAATAAGCCAGGCGAAGGGTTCTTTTGGGGCCAACAATGGTTCTCGAGTGCTTGTCCCACCCAGGGTGTAGGCTCGGGGCGTGACTGGTAACTATTTTGAAAAAAAAATGTAGTTGTAGTTTTTATTCAAAACATTTTAAAATTTAACTTATTTTTAAATTTTAAATTTTATTTTTCAAAATTAAATAATTAAGAAATGTTGTGGTGCTGACACGTAACACTTTTCTTCTCCTATTATATATAGATAGATATAGATTTATTATCTAAGACATTTGTCAAAGCATTAAATTTAATGATGTCAAAGGATAATATAGTAATAACATATTATTTATTATTTTTTAAAGGTGTACCAAGTCAATAGAGGATAACTATTGTTGGATAGAAGGAGTAGTTGTTAGCAACCATCTCTGGAGCATACCGGGAAAGTTGTGTGAATTTCAGGCTATACTTATGAACGCTCAAAGAATCGTGCTTAAGAGTGAGGAACTCTCGTACCTTTGCTTCTCTTAGTTCTCGAGGAAAGAAATGCCCCAAGAAGGCCTCCTCAAACACAGCCCAACTCACGAGTGGTGCACCCTCAACTCGGTTCTTCTTCCATTAATCAAACCAGATCCTAGCAACACCCTTGATTTGGTATGCAACTAGTTCCACCCTCTCAGCGTCAGCAACATGCATGATCTCAAAAACCTTNAATTAAGAAATGTTGTGGTGCTGACACGTAACACTTTTCTTCTCCTATTATATATAGATAGATATAGATTTATTATCTAAGACATTTGTCAAAGCATTAAATTTAATGATGTCAAAGGATAATATAGTAATAACATATTATTTATTATTTTTTAAAGGTGTACCAAGTCAATAGTGGATAACTATTGTTGGATAGAAGGAGTAGTTGTTAGCAACCATCTCTGGAGCATACCAGGAAAGTTGTGTGAATTTCAGGCTATACTTATGAATGCTCAAAGAATCCTGCTTAAGAGTGAGGAACTCTCGTACCTTTGCTTCTCTCAGTTCTCGAGGAAAGAAATGCCCCAAGAAGGCCTCCTCAAACACAACCCAACTCACGAGTGGTGCACCTTCAACTCGGTTCTTCTTCCATTGATCAAACCAGATCCTAGCAACACCCTTGATTTGGTATGCAACTAGTTCCACCCTCTCAGCGTCAACAACATGCATGATCTCAAAAACCTTCTGAAGTTCCTCAACAAAGTTTTCTGGATCCTCTGTAACACTTGAACCTGTGAAGCTTGGTGGATTCATCCTTAAGAACTCACGGATCCTTGAAGTATCAACCGCTTTATGTCGATTCTCTTTCTGTTGCCCAGCTTGGTTGGTCACGACTTGGCTCAACATCCGGATGGCCTCATGGAATTCGGCATTGGTGACCTCTCATTAGGGTTGCACTTCTGGTGCATTAGGTATCCCTTGTTCCTGTGGTTCAACATTTCTTCTAGCCGGACGACCTCTGACAACCCTTCGTGGAGGCATGATCTGAAAGACACGCGCAAGCACGAGTGAGAATAAAATTTCTAGAAATAAACTCTATCGCACGAAATGATTATGAAAGAAATGAGATAGTTCCTAAGATGTTGCAGCCTCCTAATTATATGTGGCACGCTTCACACCGATAACTAGGACTCTACAGACACAACTTTATAGACTCCCTAAGACTCTTGAACCTGACTCTGATACCAAGGTTGTCACGCCCTGAGCCTACACCCTGGGCGGGACTGGCACTCGAGAGCCATTGTTGGCCCCAAGCGAACCCTTGGCCTGTGTTAACTCTTAGCGGAAGACTTTACTCATGATAAAAGAAAGTTTAAAATACAATCATACTAAACTGTCACAATGAATAACTTTGAATGTTTTAAACATCAACATTCAACTGGCCAAAAAGGGCAACTCAAGATTCAACATAAGCCAATAACAATATAATGACAAATGAACTAACTAACTGTCTATGAAGCCTCTAAAACTATGAGGGATGTCGGGACAAGACGCCCTATCATCCTAACAACTGAAAACTACTAAAGCAATGTAAATAGGGATCCTCCGAAAAGCAAGGAGGCTCACCACAAGACTCTGAATGCTCAACTTGATCAACGAAACGCTGGATGCTGATCCTGGTTACCTGTATCTGCATCATAACAATGATGCAGGCCAAATGGTGTCAGTATATTGAATGTATGAGCATGCTAGGGGAATACTAAAACAAGACATAAGCTTGAAAGAAACTGAAAGAACATACCTGGGCTCGGCTCAACTCAACTTAACTCATTTCAATATAAAGCAATAATATGAATGCAGTATAGAGAAAAGCTTTTAAAACATGGATAACAACTCTGTGTATTTAGAATACAATGGTAACTCTGTATGTATGCAAGTATACAATATAAACTCTGGAATGTATATAAAAATACAATTTAATTCTGTGTATATAAGAATACAAAATACTTCTGTGGGAGTTTCTCTAATCGAAAACCATTACTTAAGAGCTATGTGATGATACAACATTTTACCTCACACTGCCAGGGCCGCTCTATACCTTGTCTAGGGTATATAACCTGACTACTAAGTGGATCCACTATTTTATGCTAAAAATCACTAAGGAATCATCTAAAAAGTATGACCCTTTTCAACCCATGATGACTACATGGTTTATGGGGGCTGGGAGTTGTCTGAACTCTCCCACATATCGGTGCTCAATACTACTCCCAAAATATAATACTAGCTCTTATGTTTAAAAACATAACTTCTTTCTGTGATTTGAGATAATTGCTCAAAACTTAGCTCAAAGTCTCTCTTGGAAATCAAAGTTTCCTCCTCACATACCTCGTAGGGATCAACCCTTGGCGAAATCCACAAGCAAATCTTCAAGAACGCGACAATTCCAAGCTTCTCCTCCTCTTTTCTCCTATTCTTTCTCTTCTCTCAAAACCCTAACTTATTTTTATGAAGCGTAAACTGAATCCAATCAGTTTAGACCCCAACTTAATTATCAAAAATGAATTTAATTAATTGGGTAGTGAAAAGACCATAATACCCTTCTAAAATTCGGTTTTGACTTTCCTTATCTATACAACCCAACTTCAAATGGGAACATCTCCCTCATACGAACTCAAAATCGATCAAACTTAGTGGAGTTGGAAAGATAATTCAAAGATATTTCCTACGGTATCTTGTAGCACACCTAAATCATCCTGAGCTAGGAGTTATGATCGTTTGAAGTTGACCCAAAACTCATACTTAGCTTAACTTTGTCAAACTTTTCAAATTTGATTATTTCCAAAAACGGTTTCTTTCTAATTCTAAGTCTTTCTAGTAGCGGGGTGTTACAATAGTTCTTACAAAATGTGAAATAATACTCATATTTGAATGTACTAGAATTTTAAAAATGAGTTAGAAAACAACTTATGATTTGAACCCCAATTAAATTTAGAATTTTTACAGTCAAACACTAATTTTTAAACAAATAAAATTTATTTTGAAAAAAACATGAATTGTAATTTTTTAGCCAAATCATTAACCTGGCAATGAAAGAAAATGAGCGACCGCACAAATTACTTTTTGTCTTTTCCATGTTAAAAAAAACACTTCGCTACAATGTTTTTTCTAATCCTTGGATCTTTGGGTGATAATAATCTTATTATAGAAAAATAATAGAAAGTTGTGAAAATTTCAGTCATTCATTTTTATTTGTTCACTATATCAAAAATACTTATTTGTTGTTACTTTTAACTGTTAGCATATCAAAAGTTTTTTTTTTCATATTTTAACTTCAACATTAATTACTTCTTTTTAAAATCATTTATCTATTATGTAAAAAATATAGGATAAAATAGTATAACAATTGAAGTGTAAAATAGAAAATTGAAGTTGTGAGTTTACTATTTATAAATAAAAAATTCAAGTAGTCTCCATGTGAATAAGAAAGTAAGAACATTGACAGAGAACTGCTTGCTTATTCACATTTACTAGAATACGCGTGGATATTTAAAAATAAATCATTTTAGAAATATCTAATATTGGAAAAAACCAACTAAAACACTATAAATTGGAATAAGTATAAACTTACATATCTAAAAAACTTATAATAATTTTTGTTGTCTCTTGAAATTCGCAACTTAAATATTTTAAAAAATTATAATGTATTTGATTGACTCGAAATTTCATCCGTATACATAAATTGGAATATATATATATATATTTGATTGACTCGAATATATATATATATATATTATGTCTAAAATTCCGTAAAAGGTACTATAAATCACAATGCCATTAAATATCTAAAATGCTTACAAACTTTTTTGTCGAATCTTGAAGTAGTGACAAACGAAGTAACATTATTATGTGAAAAATACGTTTAAAAAAATACTATATGTAAAGTATATAAAATAATTAATTGACAATAGAAATTTAATATTTACCATAATATGTGATGGAAGGAATAACCCTTGAAAGTGTAATGTCGCATTTCGTGTGAATTTACTTTTAATTATGAAATGATCATGTTACCCTTTTTCTAAGTTTTCATGCTTAGTCTATGTTGCGGAAATGGTTGGTGTGGTCCCTGATGCGATCGGGTGTGTTTTTGGTGATTTTGACCATTTTTAAGTTGAGAATTCTTAATATGGTTGACTTTGGTCAACATTTTGTGTTCCGATGGTCGGTTTGAATATGCCGGTTCCTTTGAATCCAGAACAACAATTTTGAGCTAGTAAGGTGGTTGGTAAGGTTTTTGACGCCTTTGGTAAAGTTTTGGGCATTTGAGTGAGAAGTTGAGTTTTAATCTTAAAGAGTGGTCTGGGAGGATAATTTCTTCATTTGACCTCTTTTCGAAAATCCAATAATTCCATTGAGTTCAAAATGACAAATTTAGTGGGGGTGGCATGTCTAGTTTATTATTATTGGACTCCGAACGATGTTCAAGGGTCCATTTGAAGGCATTTTCCTTATATTGGGTGGCTGGTTTTTCAGTTTCTGGTGCATGCTATTTTTAAACCTTCGCGATCGCGGTCCATAGGCTCGTAATAGCGATGTGTCTTCTTAGTGGCTTTCGCGATCAAGCCATATGCTCATCATCGGTCCATAGGCTCACGATCGCGATGAAACTTTTCCTTTAGCCTTCGCGATCGCGGACGAGGGGTTTCGCAATTTCTTCGTGTCCTTCGCAATCACGAGGGTTAGTGGCTCACGATCGCAATGACCATTTTTTTACTTGGACAAAACCTAAATTTGAAATTCTTTTTATTTTTCTTATTTACATCATTTTCATTCAATTTGAGATGTGAGAGGCTATTCTTCAAAGTTTTTCTTGGTGAAATTCATTTAGGTAAGTGACTTTAACCATTCTTTATCAATTATTTCAAGTTTTATCTTCTGAAAACTCTTCGAAATCTTGATTTCAATGTGGGATTTTGGGGTTTATCCCCCTAAGTTGGAATATTGGTATTTTCATGAATTGGAACTCATTCCTTGGGTCGATTTTAATGGGGTTTTCAACTACGAACTCCTTTTGGCATGTGGAACTTGAATTTTAATAAATTTTTTTTTGATTATACCCTTTTGATTTCCCAAGTGGTTTCTTGGAATATTTTACCCCAGTTTCTAATCCTATCAATATGGGTAGCCTTGGGCTCCTTTTAATAAACTCTATCCATTTTTGATAGTTGGAGATCAATTTGGTGATCATGTGGTTGAGGAAGTGCTTCGATAGAATTGTTTGAGTAGGGTTTTGACCACTATTCCTCTTTTAGATTGAGATGAGTAAGTGATTTTTCTTAGGGTCAACTGTGAAATGGGTTGTAGTATGTATTTTAGAGGTTGTTAAGTGTTGACATTATTGTTTAGTCTGTTTGATGCATATTTATGATGTTTAGCCTATATGGAGGCTTGTGTGAAATCAATATTTGTGATGTTTATTCAGCCTAGTGTATCACCTCAAGGCACATTGGTCTTTTTTGTGCAAATGAAGGATGGTAGTATGAGGAAGTGTATCGATTATCGACAGTTGAACAAGGATACAATCAAGAATAAGTATCCTCTTCCCCACATTTATGATTTGTTTGATCAGTTTCAGAGTGCGTCAGTGTTCTCCACAATTGACTTGAGGGCCGACTACTATCAATTGAGAATTTGGCATTCTCATATCCCAAAGACTGGTTTTAGGATTCGTGATGGGCATTATGAGTTTATGGTCATGTCATTTAGACTAACTAATTCCCTGACCAATTTTATAGAGTTGATGAATCAGGTTTTTTGGTCTTATTTGGACTCCTTTGTGATTATATTTATTGATCGATATCTTGGTTATTCCAAGAATGAGGTCGATCATATTCTTCACTTGAGGACCGTACTTCAGGGATTTAGAAAGGAGAAGTTGTATGTAAAATTCTTCAAGTGCGAGTTTTGGCTTGTGGCTTTTTTGGGCTATGTGGTGATCAAGTAAGGTATTATAGTTGATCCGGCCAAGGTTGAGGCAATTCGTGATTGGGAGAGACCTACTTCCCCTATGGAGATTCAGAGTTTCATAGGGTTAGCGGGCTATTATCGTCGGTTTGTTCAGAGTTTCTCTTCCATCCGCAATTTTGTTGACTATGTTGACTCAGAAGACTATGGTATTTCTGTGGACCGATGAGTGTGAGATAATCTTTCAAAAGCTCAAGGAGTTATTGATCTCAGCTCCTATCTTAGCATTACACTAGAATGGTGTGACATTTGTGGTATTTTTTGATGCTTCAGGTGTTGATCTAGGTGGTGTATTGATGCAAAAAAGGAGAGTCATAGCCTATGCTTCTCAACAACTGAAGGTGCATGAGAAGAACTACCCTACCTATGATTTAGAGTGATCTTTGTCTTGAAGTGATGAAGACATTATCTTTATGGTGTGTATTGTGAAGTCTTTACCGATCATCGTAGCCTTAAGTATCTCTTTTCTCAAGAGAATCTAAACATGAGGTAGCGTAAATGGTTGGAATTGTTAAGGACTGTGACATTACCATTCTTTATCATCCGGGCAAGGCAAATGGGGACGCGAATTCTTTGAGTCGGAAGGCACCTAGTATAGGTAGCTTAGCCTTTCTAAAGACGGATGAGAGACCTTTAGCTTTAGAGGTTCACTCGTTGGCTAGAAAGTTGGTTCAACTCGATATTTCTGCAATTCATTGTAGTTTAGCCTTTGTTGAGGCTAGGCCTACATGATGGATCAGATTCGTTCCTACAAGTTTAAGAATGGCAAGTTGAGAATGATTCGGGACAAAGTGTTAAAAGGAGAAGCTAAGTCAACGCCTCTTTATCTCGAGGGAGTTTTGAGGATTTATGGTCGAATTTGTGTTCCTAAAGTTGGTGGTTGGGTGCGTATGATATTGGAGGAGGTTCATTGTTCTAAATATTTCATTCACCCGAGACAAAATGTATCATGAATTGAATCAACACTATTGATGGTGCGGCATGAAGAGAGACTTTGTGGATTCTATGGCCAAGTATTTGAACTGTCAACAAGTGAAGTATGAGCATCAAGGACCGGGTGGTACGATGAAAAGGATGTACATCCCTGAGTAGAAGTGGAAATGTGTTACTATGGACTTAGTGACTGGATTACCCTTGACTTTGGGTAAGTTTAATTCTATTTGGGTTATTGGGTAGTGTGTGTATATATATATATATATATATATATACTACATTAAGAGTGTGAACTACCTAATTTAAATGTTAAATTATTATAATGCCCTCACCTTCAACTTAAAACACCAAATTTTGTATATATTCTATTATATATATTATATTATATTATATTATATTAAAAATTGACACCTTTTCACATTGAAGGGTTGTGACATTTCCAAAGTGTTATAACTTTTCCGATTAGTTGTGACTTTTTCGAAGGGTTGTGACTTTTCTAAAGTGTTGTGACTTTTCCAAAGGGTTGTGACTCTTCCAAAGAATTAGTTACTTTTATGATGAGTCATGACCTTTTTGAAGGGTGTGACTTTTTTTTAATAAGGTACAATAAGCATTTTTTCATACACTACCTTTTGTTGGCTATAGAAAGAGGGGTTTCCTCATAGTTTTAAACTACAATTTTTTTTAAAGTTTTCTATTGCTCTTCTTCTTCTTAAAACAACCAATTTATTATATTCTCTATATTTTATATTATATTAAAAAAAGGCTTCTTCACATTGAATGCTTACGACCTTTCCAAAGAGTTGTGACTTTTCCGATGAGTTGTGACCTTTTCGAAGGATTGTGACTTCTCTAAAGGGTTGTGACTTTTATGATAAGGCACAATAAGCACATGCTAATAATACCCTTTGTAAACTTTAAATGGAGGAGTTTCCTAACATTTTTAAAATATGATTTTTTTATTTTTTCTATTCTTCTCTTCTTAAAAACTCAAGTGTGATTTACAAATGTTGGAAAAAAATAAATTCTATTGGAGGCCATAGAGAAGCATCAAATCACCTTATCTAAATCTAGCTTTATATTACAAATAGGTATTGATGAGTCCACAAATTGGACTCATTTAGGGCTATATTTTGATAAAGTTAGTGTCCTCAAATGCATATTTTATCTCAATATCTTATGAAAACCCTTAAGTCAAGTACTTGGAGTTTGAAGGAAAGCATGGACACTACTTAGTAAAAAAGGAACAAAGGTAGCAGAAAGAACAAAGAAATGAAGATCTGAGAATCGTTGAACCCATTCGGCGAGTCGCCAAAAGGTCTTATCCTTGCCTTTTGTTCCAGTGTACTGAGCCCTGAAAGAAAGGATCAAATCGGCGGTGAAAAAGAGCAGTCGGTGTGTCACCGAGCAGTTCCGCGAAGCAGTACTATTTCGCCTAATGATCCAAAACACAACGATGCTGAAGGATAGAGAAAGACAGCGATGATACCTACAAAAGGGCGGATCGCCGAGTTGATTGACGATCTCAATTAACGACGCTGAATGATCCGCTGTAGCACAAATTTTTGAAAACTATAAATACTCGTTGAGAGTTGTAGCTTAAAATCAGATTTTTAGTATAGAAAATTTTAACATAGAATCTTGAGTTCTAAGTTTGGAGAAGGTTTTGAAGAACTTGAAGATTCAAAGGGTTTCAACTCCAAGAATTTGGACTTGGGTCTTGTGGATTCTTCACTATTTGCTTGTTTTGAGACCTAAATCTTCATACCATTTGAATGCAAACTCATATTGGTATAAATTTCTATCTCTTTTACATGTCTAACTAAAATCCCAATTCCTGGGGTGTGATTTTGTGAATATGGGTGGGTAAGATTATATGTTAGGTCTTGCTTGTTGATGATTTATTTGTTCTTTAGATGTGATTTCGTTTAGTAGTTGTGGTGGAACTTAATGAAATTGTAGTTGCAAATATGATTTCACCTTTGTGTTTTCGGCCTTCTTGAGAGAGAGGTCGTAAAACTAAGACTACTAAATTGATGGCCGGTGGAATTGGGTTGACATGATGTTCAACTCGAGAGAGTGAACCCTAGTCCTTATCCCACACACTCAGCTCGAGATAGTGAGTGGGCTAAGGCGGAGGCTGTTCTTCATGCGACAACTCGGTGTTCGAGAGAAACCGAGTTGATTCGGGGTAAGTTGCTCGAGAGAGAATTTACCCCCACTATAGTCTAGCATAGTCACAAATATTCAACAAATTTATTATTAAAAGTATGTACCCAATAGTTTAGTCTATCCCGTATTCCTATCACATCCCAAGAATTCTCTCTCCTTGATTAGTACTCTTTGCATTTTTTCTGTTTTTGCTTATTTATCACAAGCTCCCATTAATACTTGACGCTTGCGTCACCCCTTAGATTTAACATGTTTATGTTCGATAATGTTTTTAGCTATGACTAATTAGAACTAAATTTTATTTTTCTATTAATTCTCAAGCCCACTCCCTTGGGACTCGACCCCAACCCTTGGTTGGGTTACTTTCCTATTGTACGATCGTAGATACTTGAATTGGAAGTTGTGTCTTGATTACGTGAACATAAAAATGGCGCCACTGTCGGGGAATGGTGTTAGTTGAGAATTTTTAGTTACGTTGAATTTTGTTCTTGTTAATTATTGTTTAACTTACTTAATTTTTAGTTTTGGTTTTTGTGTTGCTGTTTTGAATAGAAAAATTGAGCATATCTGCTAGCAACGGTGACCCAATGGACCACCCTCCTCTGAAAATGATGATTCTAAGGGATAACATCTAAGTTTCAATAAATTGGAGGGTGAGTCTGTTTATGAGTTGTGGCAATGGTTTAAGGCTCTTTTACAGCAGTATCCAACTCATAGAATTCCAGAAAAGATGCTTCTGGAATGTCTCTACCAGAGCCGGAAGNCGTAGACACTTGAATTGGAAGTTGTGTCTTGATTACGCGAACATAAAAATTGCGCCACTGCCTGGGAGTGGTGTTAGTTGAGAATTTTTAGTTACGTTGAATTTTGTTCTTGTTAATTATTGTTGAACTTACTTAATTTTTAGTTTTGGTTTTTGTGTTGCTGTTTTGAACAGAAAAATTGAGCATATCTGCTAGCAACAGTGACCCAATGGACCACCCTCCTCTGAAAATGATGATTCTAAGGGATAACATCCTAAATTTCAATAAATTGGAGGGTGAGTCTGTTTATGAGTTGTGGCAATGATTTAAGGCTCTTTTACAGCAGTATCCGACTCATAGAATTCCTGAAAAGATGCTTCTGGAATGTCTCTACCCAGAACCGGAAGAGGGGTTGCCTTATGAAAGTTAGGCAAACCCCACTAATGGAACTTAAGTGGGGACTTGCATCATGTTATGACGTTAACTAAGGCGTTGCTTGGGAGGCAACCCAAGACCCCTTATCGCTTTATTTTTGCTTTAAGAAATAATAGTGTGTTGGTTGTGCAGGTCGAAGTGGGAAAATTGTTGAAAAGTGCATATTGACGAGCAAAAGGTCCCATCAGCACATCGCCGAAGAGGTCGGCAACCCCGAACCAAACCGCTGTTGGACTAAAGACAATTTTACATTTGAGTTTGTAAAAGTCGGTGAGCCCAGGAAATTATTGGTGAATAGTCGACTAGGTCAGCGATCCCGATCTAATCCTCCATTTGGATCCCCACATCAACTGAGGATCCTGTAAAACTCGGCGAGGTGAGTGACCACTTGGGTCGGTGAGCATGACTAATGTCGCCAAATGGGCGAGAACTGGATGGTTTCTTAAAGGCCAAAGGTTTAAACTTTGAAACTCTTTACTTTTTGTCACTTTCAATCGTCACAAACTCACATCCGCACCTTAGTTTCTATATTTTTGCAATTTTAAAGTATTTTAGTCGTTGATTTGTGTTCGGAGTGTATTACATTGCTGCCTAGAATTTCAAAAGCATTTTAATCGGCATCTAAGGTTGGTTTTTCGAACCGCAAATTTATTTTTAGCAGTTTTGTACTCATTTGCAATGATCTTATCTTAGTGATGTGTGCTAGGCCTCTCTGATCTTAATTGTTTTTGCTTATGCCTGTGAAAATCTTGCCTGTAGTGTTTATATTGTTAAAATCCCGTATTTTTGTGCCTTAAAATCGGTTAAATTTTGCGGGGTTGTGATTGCATGTTGTTAAGTCTAGCAGGGAGAAGTTTGAGTATCTCGAGATATGGTAAGGACCAATATTGTCATGCCACCCCGAAAAAGAGCACGAGATATCACAATAAATGAAGGGGGGTCAAATCCTCCCAAGAAGGGAAGACAAGAACCTCCACCTGGAAATCAAGGGAAGGGAAAGAGGTCCATTTCTGACAGGGAGACTACTCCTCGAGGCCCCTATATTCCTTCATGGACTCGAGGATTCTATGCAGTTGTGCAGGCCTTTTTGGCGGATACACCCTTGGCAGCTCGTAGTGGGTCTGGTACTTCTGTTTCTTTTGAGGTGACTCCGGGTACTGAGACCCAAGTCTAGACCGATACACCGGGCACTGATGCCCAGACAGATGGAGCGACTGCTTAGACAAGATCCCATCTTTACTTCCCTCTCTGTCTTTTCTTTATTTTCACTTTTGGATATGTTTATTTGAATTTGAGGAAAAATGTTTTTCATTTGTGGTGGGGTGAGGCCCACCTTTGTGCATATCTGTTTTGTTTATCTATTTGGGCATTGTGCTAAATTTGTGTTACATTGCTTTTTTGTGGAAGGTTTGAGCTTGTGGCTATGTGTTTTAAATTGTAAAATGATTTTGACCCTTTTGAAAAATTTCTACCACCCCTTCTGTGTTGAATATGGTTGTTCTTTCACAAATTTGAGTATCGGTTCCAATCAATACCAATGACTTGAATAGTTCTCTTAATCGAACGAACATGAATGTGCGGTTACGATGAGGCAAAATGAAGTTGCATAGACAATATGTGAACTCTTTTGCANTGAAATATATCTAAATAATCAAACAAATATTGTCAAACTTAACAAAATCCCAATTTAACTCTTGCTAAGCAAGTTGATCAAAGCATAGCCAGTTCTGAAGCCCGCTATAAAAAGAGTGTCAGAGTAGGTAGACAACCAACATTAAATCATCAGAACTTTGATTAACGCTTCTAATACCGAATCCTGAATAAACTGGATGGAAATATAATTATAATTGACCCCAACTAATTTCTTTTGCAACTTTACGTAATACAGATGAGTTAGATCATTTTAGGGTGATGCTAGAGGAATAGAGGCATACTTGATTTACAGCAACAACAACATACCAGTGCAATCCCACAATTGGGGTCTAAACAACATACTTGATTTAATTGAATAATATTCTAATCAACACAATTGGAACTAATACTTCCCAGAAAATGTATAAATAGCAGCTGCAAGAGTACGTATTTCACATAGAGTAATAGAATAAAATAACTAAATTCAACAATAAAACATGAAACTCATTGTAAATTAAAGATTACAAAATTTTCACTTTATCATTGCCCTAAGGCTCTCCATCAAATTTAAACTAAATTACATGAATTAAGGAAATTAGCACATGCTGCCGCAATATTTCAATGTATATGGATCACTTTCAAGTGACTGATCAAAATGACTATGAACCTTATGCTTTCCATTACCACTTTGATCAACCAGAATTAATATAAATGAAGTCCTAACATCGTTACCTTCATCCGCCAAAGCAATAAAAAGTGACACATACAAATGGGGGTAAAAAAGGGGACAACTTTTCAAGAATAATAATAGAAAGAATTATACAAAATGTACTGTCTTTCCTTCCCTGACAACTTCCCTAGTTCATTTTTAACCATTTTAGAGTTGTTGAAATCTAGCCCTTTAATAATTCTGAAGCTCAACTAAATAATACAAACAACAAAAAGAACAGCTTTTTTTATGTTATACCAAGTGTTTGATGAGAATATATTATACAGTACACATAAATGTAAATATACAAGTCAATGGGTCTGAACTTGCCTGCTTAGTAAAAAAAAAAGAAATCATAAACCCCAAAATCGAAAATGAAGGCTTACTGGCTGACTAACCTTTCACATCTTCTTGATTGGCGTTGGTGGTTCAATTGAGGTTCCGCTACTAGAAGATTCAAATTCAACAAAAGTTGCTTTCATTTCTACCTTGCTTGCATCAAACGACTTATCCCTTTTAATGCTCCTCTTGCTAGTGCTTGGTAGAGATACACGTTCTTTTTACGTGTAGGACAGAATTGTTAGATTTGACTGAGTAACATTAGAGGTTGTCCAGGATGACTTCCTTAGTTGAATGTGAAATAGTCTCTTTGACAACATTTGTTGGGTCTGATCAACACGAAGAAGTTGATTCTTGAAACAAAAGAAATCATTTACAAAAGAATATATTAAGTATATATATTAACAAACACTAAGATATATAAGTAAGAGATAACATTGACGCCGATTGTGTCAAATATGTCTTCTGCCTTCATGGAGAGAAGTTCTTCAACAAGATCACCAAAAATGAAGGCAGTTGTTGAACCACTGCCATCAATCTGATCAATTTAGAAGGTACACCTACAATCATAGAGAGTAAATACTTGAAATTTTATTTGTATATGCCATAATTTACCACAAAAAATTTATGTATATAGCATAAACATAATACTGAGGCACTAATGATGTCTTTCTTTGACATTTTGCGCAATCAAAGTGCTTCTTGTCTTATGTGCATTTTTTTTGTTTGCAGCCCGAACATTCTAGCACGTAAAACTTTTGAAGGTCATTTGATATTTACAGTCCAACCTCAATGTAGAAAACCCCAACCTGTAATGCCCAACAAAAATTATGTATCTAACTCTTTTCCATCAATAATTTTAGCAAGTCTAAATATTTCTGAAACTTACTGAAGCTGTTGATGTAAGGTGAACAAGATTCACAATAAGAGCAGTGGATCATTCTGCGAGGTTGCCTGACACATTGCCTGAAAGCATGTCTTTGTTAGTTTTTACCCTATTATAACAACAGAAAAATTGCTAAATATTTTTTTATGGCACACTTAAGCTAGAGATGCATAGTAAGAAGTCAGTATCAACTAATCAGTTGTAATGTCTGCGGATAAGTAGCATTTATACGTATTGTGGAGTTGAATTTGGTTAGCCAGGATAAACATGTACATATGAAATGATAGTGTAATAGTGTATTGTATAAAATGTGAGATTTCAGTAAAATAATGTAATTCACGCATACCCTGATAACCAGAGATTCTAATATTCCTTTCAAGGATTATAGGAAACTCTTTACCCTTTTCCATTTGAGCTTCCAATTCAGCTCCTTCAATTTCTCTGATGTTGTCCCATAAAGTAAGCAGAAATTGGTTTCGTCTGAAAGTATGAGGAATGCATGAATACCATATTTTCTTAAATCTATAGTATGATTATGTCAAAATTTGAAAACATAAATAGCAATGTATAACACGGAAGGTTCTACTTACTGATCATCAACAATAGTAACCTCACGACACATATTTTGAGTATGGCCTGCATATTTTGAAGGGCCACAACAGAGAACATTTCCTACAATATCTGATAAAATAAATAAATATGAGGTCATTACATATGGGGACATAAATTTTAGCTAACCAATGGTTGGTAAGAAGGATATACCAATTTCTGCATTAGGATCAGGAGTCATTTGAGGAATACTAACAAAAGTTGTGGTATGTAACTTGGTCGGTGGCAACCGTGGTTTCTCAGGCTCGTTATTTGGTTTGATCTGTTCAATTAGAGTTTCTTTATCAAGCACCCAATAAAATTTATCTATTATTTTTCCCTACGAAGGTAGTGAAAGTTTCACTCTAGTAGTAGAGATTAAATATGTATCCAACAGCATAAGCTTCTCTGCATAATATCAATAACATCACCATATACGGCTTCCCCGATTTGTTGTTTAAAGTCGGAGAACTTTGTGAAACAGAGATAAATAATATAATTATTCTTAGAGGATGAGCTACAACAACAATGAGCAAGAGTACATGCTCATCAGATTTTGGAATCGTATTTTCCTCTCCAAACTTAGTCGGCCTTGACTCATGTCCACAATTTGGACTTTACAAGTCCAATCGGGAGTGTCAGTTGTTATTCCTTCAATATTCAATCTTGGTGCCATATGTCTTTATCTTTACAATGAGAATCATAACATTTAGAGTTCTCTTAAATTCGTAAACTCTTGGTAATGGTAAGGCAGACATGCAAGGTTAAATGCTTTAAATTTTTGAACTCTAGAATTTCTATGAGTTTATTGTTAAAGAAGGGAACAAAGTTCATTACAACACACCATCAAACACCTTTTGTACAATACAGAGCAGAGACGATAATAATACTAACATGCAATAGAAACTAACACATCAAAAAATGAAAGCAAGAGCAAAAGATCAAAAAATATATTTAGCACTGCAATTCTTCAAAGAAATTGAAATATCTCAAAGAAGAAACAACAAAGCTGAAACAGCAAAGAAGAAACAACAAAGAAGTGTGCATGAGCAGAACAAAGGAAATAGGAGATTCACAGAAGTACAATCTACAAAGAATTGTACAAGAAGAAAATTAAAGGACATAGAAGTTGCAAACCGATGAAATCAACAAAAGGAAAATAAAAAAACCCACCAATTTTTAGCTTCAATGAGATGAGTAGTAGAAGCTTAAACATCAAAGAAGAAACAACAAAGAAGTGTGCATGAGTAGAACAAACAAAAGAGATGATTCATAGAAGTACAATCAACTTACAATTGCATAAAAAGAAAATAAAAAGAACTTAAAAGTTGCAAACCGATGAAAGCAACAGAGGAAAAACCAAAATCCCACCAATTTAAAGCTTCAAGGAATTGAGCTGCAGAAGTTAGTTGAGAGAAGGAGTGATGGTTCACTTTTGATTTGTTTGAGTATATACGTAAAGGCAACTACTACAATTTATACACAAATATATATAGAACCCTCCACGTGCAGAACGACCAATAAAACAGGGCCAAAAAGAGTCCTACTTTAGAAGGGATAAATTATAGGTTTTTTTATATAAAGGTACAAACACGTAATGCTAAAGGTACAAACACTTAATGCCATGATAGTTGTAAAAAGGTTCAAACATCTAATGTTAAAGGTACAAAACCTTAATGTCATGTTAGTCCCACTCTTGTTAGCTTATATAAAAGGGTAATATATATATATACTAGTTTTGATGCACATGTGTTACACGTGAATAACAAATCATATACTACACTATTTTTTTAAAATAATGTCAATATTATTAAATAAAATAATTAAATAAATATTTATAAATGGAATGATAAAGAATAAGTTCCTATAAATAGTAGATCTAAACTTTCTTTTGATTACTAATGAAAATTGTCAAATCAACATCCAAAAAACACCTATACATGATGTTTGCGTAATCAAGACAACTTCCAATGCAAGTGTCTACGATCATACAATAGTAAAGTAACCCAACCAAGGGTTGAGGTCGAGTCCCAAAGGAGTGGGCTTGAGAATTAATAGAAGATTAAAATTTAGTTCTAATTAGTCATAGCTAAAAACATTATCGAACATAAACATGTTAAATCTAAGGGGTGACGCAAGCATCAATTATCAATGGGGGTTTGTGACAAATAAGCAAAAATAGCAAAAATGCAAAGAGTACTATTTAAGGAGAGAGAATTATTGGGATGTGATAGGAATACGGAATAGACTAAACTATTGGGTACATGCTTTTGATAATAAATTCGTTGAATATTTGTCACTAGGCTAGACTATAGTGGGGGTAAATTTTCTCTCGAGCAACTTACCCCGAATCAACTCGGTTTCTCTAGAACACCGAGTTGCCGCATGAAGAACAACCTCCATCTTAGCCCACTCACTCTCTCGAGCTAAGTGTGTGGGAGAAGGACTAGGGTTCACTCTCTCAAGCTGAACCTCATGTCAAGCCAATCCTACCGGCCAGCTCTCTCTCGAGCAAGCCGAAAGCACAAAGGTGAAATCGTATTTGCAACTACAATTTCATTAAGTTCCACCACAACTACTAAACAAAATCACATCTAAACAACAAATAAATCATCACCAAGTAAAACCCAATAGATAATCTAACCCATATTCACAAAATCACATCCCAAGAATTGGGGTTTTAGCTAGACATGTAAAAGAGATAGAAATTTATACTAATATGAGTTTACATTCAAATGGGTATGAAGATTTAAGTCTTAAAACAAGCAAAGAGTGAAGAATCCAAAAGACCCAAGTCCAAATTCTTGGAGTTGAAACCCTTTGAATCTTCAAGTTCTTCCAAACCCTCTCCAAACTTAGAACTCAAGATTCTAAGTTAAAATCTTCTATATTAAAAATCTGATTTTAAGCTACAACTCTCAATAAGTATTTATAGTTTTCAAAATTTTGTGCTGCAGCGGATCATTCAGCGTCGTTAGTCGAGATCGTCAATCAACTCGGCAATCCACTCTTTGGTAGGTATCATCGTCGTCTTGCTCTATCCTTCAGCATCATCGTATTTTAGATCATTAGGCGACATAGTACTGCTTCGCAGAACTGCTCGGCGACACGCCATCTGCTCCTTTTCACCACCGATTTGATCCTTTCTTTCAGGGCTCAGCACACTGGAAAAAAAGGTGAGGATAAGATCTTTTGGTGACTCGCCGAATGGGTTCGGCGATTCTCATATCTTCATTTCTTCGTTCTTTCAGCTGTTTTTGTTCCTTTTTTGGCTAAGTAGTGTCCATGCTTTCCCTCAAATTCCAAATACCTGAAACTTAAGGGTTTCCATTAGATATTGAGATAAAATATGCATATGAGGACACTAACTCTATCAAAATATAGCCTTAGATGAGTCCAATTTGTGGACTCATCAACACCCCCAACTTAAACTTTTGCTTGTCCTCAAGCAAACTCAAGTTCAGCCGTTCAAAAAAGGTGTCTCGAACAATGCTACATAAAACTCGATCATGAATGCACACAACAAGAGTCGATTTACTTATGCAAAGATCAAATGTGCACTCAAAGATTCAAGTTGTGACTCACCAATATCAAAGAATCCCATGCTCACAATACTTGCTTCAAATGCAAGTTCAAGCTCAACTATAGTATTCAAATTCCCTCACACAAAGAATGATTCCACATTCACTCACAAAGGTTTAATCATTTAAAGTTCCGGAATCAACTGCAACATTCACACTCACAAAGAAGAACACAATGCATAACTTCACCCATAGGTTTGCCCGTATTTTCCAATCAATACTTGCTTCAGCTCACTCAAGATCAAGAAGGTCTTTTCAAGGCTTGTAATGGGGCTGAGTGCAAAGGTATGGTCATTTAGGTTCAGTGACTTTCATCCTCATGAAATGTGGTACTCACAACACTTCATTTCCTCTACCTTCATCATTTTCTTTAGTGCTCATAAGTCATCCTATTATTCATTTTCCATTGAATTGTTTGGAAACCCCATTTCTTTTGTACTTTATTCCACAACTTTCTTTTTCTTTCTTTTTCTTTCTTTTTCTTTCTTTTTCTTTTTCTTTCTCTATTTTTTTTATGGAGGAGTTCCATTTTTCTCAAAACCATGGGTAAGAGAAGACTTTCCTTGCACTTCTTGATTTGCTCTTATCCTTTCACCACACCACCAACTTAGGCTTTTGGCCTAAGTTGGCTATTCAATTAATCACAACTTCATGAGGATTATGGGTGATGGATAAAGAAAGGTCATTGTTTTCATCAAGCTTCTTCCAAAGAAAGGTAAGGCTCAAGGGGTGTTCAAAAGCGGTTCACACACTCACAAGGTAGGTCACAAAATAAGTATCTGTCAAATTGGCTCACACTCTTAGAAGTTGCTTAAGATCATATCAAGATATAGCATCACTTAGTTGACTGGACCAACGGGGTAAATTCTAGGATCCATCATGCATAGTTCACAAGTAAGCTCATCACTCAAGGCATCGACACTAAAATCAAACATGACTCCACACTTTCGCTAGTGTGCAACTGTCATCATAAGAGAATCAATTTGATCATTGGCTAATCACAACGAGATGCAAAATAGTTCACATTTGTCTATGCAACTTCACTTTGTCTCGTCGTAACCGCACATTCATGTTCGTTCGATTAAGAGAACTATTCAAGTCATCGGTATTGATTGGAACCGATACTCAAATTTGCGAAAGAACAACCATATTCAACATAGAAGGGGTGGTAGAAATTTTTCGAAAGGTTCAAAATCATTTTACAATTTAAAACACAGAGCCACAAGCTCAAACCTTCCACAAAAAAGCAGTGTAACACAAATTTAGCACAATGCCCAAATAGATAAACAAAACACATAAGCACAAAGGTGGGCCTCACCCCCACCACAAATGAAAAACATTTTTCCTCAAATTCAAATAAACATATCCAAAAGTGAAAATAAAGAAAAGACAGAGAGGGAGGTAAAGATGGGATCCTGTCTAAGCAGTCGCTCCATCTGTATAGGCATCAGTGCCTGGTGTATCGGTCTAGACTTGGGTCTCAGTACCCGGAGTCGTCTCAAAAGAAACAGAAGTACCAGACCCACTATGAGCTGCCAAGGGTGTATCCGCCAACAAGGCCTGCACAACTGCATAGAATCCTCGGGTCCATGAAGGAATATAGGGGCCTCGAGGAGTAGTCTCCCTATCAGAAATGGACCTCTTGCCCTTTCCTTGATTTCCAGGTGGAGGTTCTTGTTTTCCCTTCTTGGGAGGATTTAACCCCCTTTCATTTATTGTGATATCTCGTGCTCTTTTCCGGGGTGGCATGACAATATTGGTCCTTACCATATCTCGGGATACTCAAACTTCTCCCTGCTAGACTCAACAACATGCAAGCACAACCCCGCAAGATTTAACCAATTTTAAGGCACAAAAATACGGGATTTTAACAATATAAACACTACGGGCAAGATTTTCACAAGCATAAGCAAAAACAATTAAGATCAGAGAGGCCTAGCACACATCACTAAGATAAGATCATTGCAAATGAGTACAAAATTGCTAAAAATAAATTTGGGGTTCGAAAAACCGACCTTAGATGCCGATTAAAATACTTTTGAAATTCTAGGCAGCAATATAATCCACTCTGAACACAAATCAATGACTAAAATACTTTAAAATTGCAAAAATATAGAAACTAAGGTGCGGATGTGAGTTTGTGACGATTGAAAGTGACAAAAAGTAAAGAGTTTCAAAGTTTAAACCTTTGGCCTTTAAGAAACCATCCAGTTCTCACCCATTTGGCGACATTAGTCATGCTCGTCGACCCACTCGGCTACACGCCAAGTGGTCACTCACCTCGCCGAGTTTTACAGGATCCTCAGTTGATGTGGGGATCCAAATGGAGGATTAGATCGGGATCGCTGACCTAGTCGACTATTCACCAATAATTTCCTGGGCTCACCGACTTTTACAAACTCAAATGTAAAATTGTCTTTAGTCCAACAGCGGTTTGGTTCGGGGTTGCCGACCTCTTCGGCGATGTGCTGATGGGACCTTTTGCTCGTCAATATGCACTTTTCAACAATTTTCCCACTTCGACCTGCACAACCAACACACTATTATTTCTTAAAGCAAAAATAAAGCGATAAGGGGTCTTGGGTTGCCTCCCAAGCAACGCCTTAGTTAACGTCATAACATGATGCAAGTCCCCACTTAAGTTCCATTAGTGGGGTTTGCCTAACTTTCATAAGGCAACCCCTCTTCCGGTTCTGGGTAGAGACATTCCAGAAGCATCTTTTCAGGAATTCTATGAGTCGGATACTGCTGTAAAAGAGCCTTAAATCATTGCCACAACTCATAAACAGACTCACCCTCCAATTTATTGAAATTTAGGATGTTATCCCTTAGAATCATCATTTTCAGAGGAGGGTGGTCCATTGGGTCACTGTTGCTAGCAGATATGCTCAATTTTTCTGTTCAAAACAGCAACACAAAAACCAAAACTAAAAATTAAGTAAGTTCAACAATAATTAACAAGAACAAAATTCAACGTAACTAAAAATTCTCAACTAACACCACTCCCAGGCAGTGGCGCAATTTTTATGTTCGCGTAATCAAGACACAACTTCCAATTCAAGTGTCTACGATCGTACAATAGGAAAGTAACCCAATCAAGGGTTGGGGTCGAGTCCCAAGAGAGTGGGCTTGAAAATTAATACAAAAATAAAATTTAGTTCTAATTAGTCATAGTTAAAAACATTATCAAACATAAACATGTTAAATCTAAGGGGTGACGCAAGCGTCAATTATTAATGGGAGTTTGTGATAAATAAGCAAAAACAAAAAAATGCAAAGAGTACTAATCAAGGAGAGAGAATTCTTGGGATGTGATAGGAATACGGGATAGACTAAACTATTGGGTACATGCTTTTAATAATAAATCTGTTGAATATTTGTGACTATGCTAGACTATAGTAGTGGTAAATTCTCTCTCGAGCAACTTACCCCGAATCAACTCGGTTTCTCTGAGAGAGTGAACCCTAGTCCTTCTCCCACACACCGAGTTGCCGCATGAAGAACAGCCTCCGCCTTAGCCCACTAACTCTCTCGAGCTGAGTGTGTGGAGAAGGACTAGGGTTCACTCTCTCGAGTTGAACATCATGTCGACCCAATCCCACCGGCCATTAATTTAGTAGTCTTAGTTTTACGACCTCTCTCTCAAGAAGGCCGAAAACACAAAGGTGAAATCGTATTTGCAACTACAATTTCATTAAGTTCCACCACAACAACTAAACGAAATCACAATAAAGAACAAATAAATCATCAACAAGCAAGACCTAACATATAATCTAACCCACCCATATTCACAAAATCACACCCCAAGAATTGGGATTTTAGTTAGACATGTAAAAGAGATAGAAATTTATACCAATATGAGTTTGCATTCAAATGGGTATGAAGATTTAAGTCTCAAAACAAGCAAATACTGAAGAATCCACAAGACCCAAGTCCAAATTCTTGGAGTTGAAACCCTTTGAATCTTCAAGTTCTTCAAAACCCTCTCCAAACTTAGAACTCAAGATTCTATGTTAAAATATTCTATATTAAAAATCTGATTTTAAGCTACAACTGTCAACGAGTATTTATAGTTTTCAAAAATCTGTGCTGTAGCGGATCATTCAGCGTCGTTAATCGAGATCGTCAATCAACTCAGCGATCCGCCCTTTTGTAGGTATCATTGCCATCTTTCTCTATCCTTCAGCATCGTCGTGTTTTGGATCATTGGGCGACATAGTACTGCTTCGCGGAACTACTCGGTTACACGCCGACTGCTCTTTTTCACCGCCGATTTGATCCTTTCTTTCAGGGCTCAGCACACTGGAACAAAAGGCAAGGATAAGACCTTTTGGCGACTCGCCGAATGGGTTCAACGATTCTCAGATCTTCATTTCTTTGTTCTTTCTGCTACCTTTGTTCCTTTTTTACTAAGTAGTGTCCATGCTTTCCCTCAAACTCCAAGTACTTGAAACTTAAGGATTTTCATAAGATATTGAGATAAAATATGCATTTGAGNAATGCAAACTCATACAAACACACCAATTAGATAATCCTATACATGGCATGAATACCCTCCCTTATTCTTGTTTAGTAAAGCCTTTCACTCAATCAATTACAATATCAACAAGGACTATTTTTCAAAAATCAACTCACTCTCACAAAAGAAGCTCCTACTTTTCTCGACATACCATAAGTTTGCCCATAGTGTATTCTTATGTTCGCATTATATTTCTCAAGGAATCAAGAGGAATGCCATTTGGTTGTAATGTCGGCTTAAGGTAAGGGAGGGAATATTTAGGAATTATTTTAGTGACTACACCTCCCTAATGCACATGTCATTATTTTTTGCCAACAATTTCCTTCATAGTTTTTCTTTCCTCCTAGTACACACTTCATGACTATTAACCCCTTTTTGTTGCTCCATCTTTGACCTTTATTTTTTTTTGTGCCTTTGCACTAGCCACCTTCACTATAGATTTTAAGGTCCGAGTGAGGTACACTTTATCCTTGATAGGACTAGGGCCAATGTTTAGAGCATATTTCTGAAATAGACATCCTCAATTGAGTTGAGGTGCACATTGTCACTAAGGACCAGGGCCAAAAACTAATTTTTACTTATTCTTTTCTTTTCCACACAATTTAGCACTTCACTCTTTCTTATATCAACCAACAATTTTTCAACCCTTCTTCTTAACATAGTGCATTAAGGATTTTATTAGGATCAAAACAACTTGGTATCAAACAAACAGGTTTCGGCTTATCATGTGGCTTATCAACAAACAAGGTTAAAGGCTCAATAGGGCTTCACTAGGGATAATTTCAATGGTAGGCATACAAGTAGAGTCAAGAATTGGCTATTTCAAAGAAATGCCTCAATCACATTCCCTAAGTCATACAAGCTACTAATTCAACACACACCAGACAAGTTCTAGATATCATGTTAAGCAAGAACCAATCAACTCTCACCACACATGGCATCATGACACATATAGGATATATCAACTAACATGCCATTTATGTTATTTTTTTATTTTGAGTCAAACTAAGAATACATGCTTGTTACAAGGTTAACATTCTATGCAATTTTCCAATTATGACTACCCATGACGTTTGGCTAAATTTTTCGTACATAGTTTCAAAAGACCAAGGTTGGTTTCTCAGTCCTACTCCTCTATGTGACTAATTTTCCCTTAAGACGGTTGTCATCCATCCATCAATGGGAACTGTCACTCCTGTGACGACTCTAAGACATAATAAAGCAGTACACTAGTCCTAGTCGGTCCAAAGGGACTGTCCTTAGTAAAAGTACCGAAAACAAACGCTGAGGAACCCAATTTTTTTTTTAAAATTAACTATAAACTAACACTAGACTCGATAAAGCAGTAAACAACTATATACAACAAAGACGTATTACCCACCCCACACTTAAAAAGTAAGCATTGTCCTTAGTGCACAATTAAAGCAAAGTATAGAGTTAGGAATACTCCCTCGGGCCTCTAGGCCTCGTCATCACCACAATCGAACACCATCAAGGCATTCACCTCCTCATCTACAACATCATCTTACTCATCATCCATTGCCTCATCAGTAGTAGCCTCATCATCATCCAGAGGCTCTAAGAATGTAGGACCAATCCTGCATAAGAACATTGCACTCTCGGTCAAGGGGTAGCGCTCCGCCATGGTCTCTATCTCCTCTTCTGTAACTGGGCAGCCACCTATCCGTAATTGCAATTCCGCCATCCCAAACATTCTTGCCATGACACTATCATCACGAGCTTGCCTCTCTTGGGCGGACAAGACAGGTCCATGGGACGTGTCTAGCTCTTTAGTACGGATCTTATCAACTAACTTATCCGTCAGATCTGGGTGAAAAGCAATAGTCAGGTCAACTGCCTCCTCTATACCCTGAGCCCTCAATAAATGGGTTATCAACCCCCATAACAAAACCTCCAACGCAAATTGTTCCTAAACTTCATCATATTTTGCCTCTGGATTTCCCTAACATTAATAGGCATTCCCTTCATTACCATATAGACCAACACCACCCTATCCCGTGTCACCTCAGTCAAATGTTTCGCGGGAAGAAATACACTACACACTATCTTCAGCCACACCCTACAATCAGATTGACATTAGCAAAGTGGAGGGTGGAATGCCTCTCAGTATCCTTACTATGTGCCCACCTAGCCGTCGAATCTACCCTACATAATGTATGTCAAATATCTCTATAGGGGGGTTTTTATTTCAACATATTAAAGTCATCAGCATCACAGTTTGGGGTGCCCAACAGCTCATTCAGAATCCTAGCCGAAAATTTCACATCCTTGCCTCTAATAGGAACAATTTTATACTTAGTTTCCATGAGCCAATTTGCATAAAACTCACGAACTAAGGACAAATTACAGTCTCCCGGATGATAAAAAATAAATCGCACTCCCAACTTAACCACAATCTTATAAATAACAGGAAATTGAGACTGCAACCCTACCTCATCGACGTACTCGACCCTCATATATTTTGCTTCCCGCTGGCAGTCAAACCATGTCTAACCATACCGCTCCACTGCCTTTTTCCCAAATTTTTGAATTGGTTCCCGATTTCTGGACCCGGATGCTTCACCTTTCCTACTCTGCTTAGAACCCGCCAAATTCTTGGCTTTTGGTTCCATTGTAACCTATTAAGAATGAAAATGGAGAAAAGAAAAAAATTGAAAAATTGGGGGTGGGGGGTCGGTTGGACAGTGAGAGGGAAGAAGAAAAAGGAAAAATAATTGAGTGAGAAGGAAGTTAGTAATGTGGAATGGTGGAGTGGAAGTATTTATAATGGAGTGTGGGAGAAAGAGTTGAAGAAGATGGATAGGTGGTTGGGAAAAGAGGAGTTGGAGGTGGGTTTTAATGGAGGAATTCGGAGAGGGAGAGATGAAGAAGAAGAAGAAGAAGAGCTGGAGAGAATTTAGAGGGGTTGGGGCGGTGGGTTTGGAGAGAATGGGGGATGAATTTGAGTGTTAGGGATTTTATGGAGGGGTTGGGTCGGGTATCCGGGTCGAAACCCAGATTTTAAAAAAATTGGGTAGGGATGCGATGCTCCATAGGTGCGCCTGAAACAGGCCGCAAAACTTTGATGTCTAGTGCGCCGCGTCGCTCAGTACGCTAGCCTGCAAGTGCAGGCGCGATGGAGGGGCGATGCGCCAATAAGGCTCCACAAAAACTTCTCTGAACTTCAAGGCCAGGCGCGACGCGCCTACTAGTGTGCCTGGCTGCAGTTTTTTTTAATTCACTATTACAACTAAGTTGTAGATAATGAAAGAAAAACATCCTATTAGCTAAAACTAATAGATAAAACATGCTTTGTATAGTCTACGAATTGAAACTACGCTAGAAATATAAAAAAAATGCAAAAATGAGCTACCTATCTATTACATATTGTTCACGGGTTATCTCCCGTGTAGCACTTGATTTAACGTCGCGACACGACGCGGCTTGGATCATTCATCATTTAGCTCAAGAGCCTCCCGACCACGATCCGAATCCTCACCAAAGTAGTGTTTCACCCTTTGCCCATTGACCAAGAACGTAAGGCCAGTCTTACCCTTAAGTTCAACATCCCCATGTTGTGTCATTCTTACCACTTCGAAAGGACCAATCCATTTAGACCTTAGTTTTCCGGGGAATAACCTTAATCTAGAGTTAAAGAGTAGTACCTTTTCCCCAGAGTGAAAATACGGGTAACTATGTTCTTGTCATGCCACCTCTTTTGTATTTTCCTTGTAAAGCTTGGAATTCTCATACACGTGGAGCCTAAACTCATCAAGTTCATACAGTTGATTTACTCTCTTTTTACCGGCCAACTCGGGGTCTAAGTTCAACTTCTTAATTGCCCAATAAGCTTGGTGTTCTAATTCCGCTGGCAGATGACATGCCTTCCCAAATACTATGTGATAGGGAGAAGTCCCTATGGGTGTCTTGTACGCAGTCCTATATGCCCACAATGCATCATCTAACTTCTCAGACCAATAATTCCTCTGCGCATTCACCGTCTTCTGCAAAATTTGCTTCACCTCTCTATTCGAAACCTCCACTTGGCCACTTGTTTGAGGATGGTAAGCTGTAGCAACCTTATGACAAATACCATACTTAGAAAGAAGGTTTTTAACTAGATGGTTAATGAAATGATTACCTCCATCACTTATGATTGCTCTTGGAGTACCAAAGCGAGTGAAGATATGCTTTTTTATGAACTTTATCACCACCCTTGAATCATTTGAAGGACGAGCGACAGCCTCAACCCATTTACGAACATAATCCACAGCCACAAGAATGTATTGGTTTCCACTAGATGGTGGAAAGGGACCCATGAAGTCAATACCCTACACATCAAAGATTTCCACCTCCAAAATGTTACTTAGTGGCATCTCATGTCTTCTTGAAATAGTACCCAATCTTTGGCATTTATCACAACTCTTTACAAAAGCAATAGAATCTTTAAATAATGAGGGCCAAAAGAAACCAGATTGAAGTACCTTATGTGCCATGCGCTCTCCTCCGTGGTGACCTCCATATGGGCTAGCATGACAACTTTCGAGCACTTTGTGAACCTCATACTCGGGAATGCACCTTCTCACTACCTGGTCTACACCTTGCTTGAACCAGAATGGTTCATCCCAGATATAAAACTTAGCTTCATGGTTGAGCTTTTTCTTTTGTTTGGTGGTTGCACCCGGAGGATAATCTCCACTTTCTATCAAATTCACAATATTTGCATACCATGGCACTTGGGATATATCTAATGCCATCAATTATTCATCCGAAAACTCTTCCCAGATTTGTTCACCTTCATTCACATGGGAAAAATCCTCCAACTTGGACAAGTGATCAGCTATTTGATTTTCAGTACCTTTCCTATCTTTGATCTCAAGATCAAATTCTTGGAGAAGCAATATCCATCGAATCAGCCTTGGTTTAGCATCATTCTTATTGAATAGGTACCTAATAGCTGCATGGTCAGTAAAAACAATCACTTTAGTACCTACCAAATACGATCTGAACTTGTCGAAGGCGAATACTAGAGCTAGCATCTCTTTCTCAGTCACTGTGTAATTAGCTTATGTAAAATCAAGGTCTTGCTTTCATAATAGATCGAGTGGAACACTTTATTCTTTCATTGTCCCAACACTGTACCTACTACTACGTCGCTTGCATCACACGAGTTCGAATGGTAGTCCCCAATCAGGAGCAATTAAGATGGGAGCTTCAATTAAGTTCCTCTTCAACATCTCAAAAGCTTTCAAGCACATCTCATCAAAATATAACTTCACCTCCTTCTCCAAAAGGCTGCACATAGGTCTTGCAATCTTGGAAAAATCCTTGATGAATCACTAGTAAAAACCTGCATGACCAAGAAAACTATGCACCCCTTTTATAGAAATGGGAGGGGCAATTTTTCAATAATTTCTACCTTGGCCTTATCAACCTTTAAACCCGACTCCGACACCTTGTGTCCCAACACTTTTTCCCAATTTAGCACTAAGTTAGTGTCTTCACATCTAGCAAGTACTTTATCAAGATTTCGGAGACATACCTCAAAAGATTTCCCAAAGATGGAGAAATTATCCATGAACACCTCTACAAAGTCTTCCACCATATCATGAAAAATGGCCATCATACACCTTTGAAAAGTCACCGGTGCATTGCAAAGTACGAATGGCATGCTTTTGAAAGCATATGTACCATAAGGACAAGTGAACGTGGTCTTTTCCTGATCCTCGGGTGCAATCAAGATCTGGTTATAACCTGAATACTCATCTAAGAAACAATAGTAATCCTACCCTGCTAGTCGGTCAAGCATTTGATCAATGAAGGGATCGAGTAGTGATCTTTCCGGGTGGCATCATTAAGTTTTCGGTAATCCATACAAATTCTCCAACCGATCACTGTTCTAGTAGGAATCAACTCATTCTTTTCGTTCCTTAACACTGTCATACCTCCCTTCTTAGGGACACATTGCACCAGACTTACCCATTTACTATCGGAGATTGGGTAAACAATTCCAACATCTAGCCACTTAATTACTTCTTTTCTTACCACTTCTTTCATCAAAGTATTTAGCCGACGTTGATGTTGTGCACTTGGTTTGTGATCTTCTTCCATATAGATTTTGTGCATACATAACGCCGGACTTATCCCATAAATATCATCCATCTACCATCCAATCACTTTCTTCCTCCACTTTAAGATCCCAATGCCACAACAACCTGTAATTCAGATAACTCTGCAGAAAGTATAACATGCAAAGTTTCATTAGCCCCCAAATAAGAATACCTTAGGTGAGTTGGTAGAGTTTTTAGTTCCAACTTGGGAGCTTATTTTATTGATGGCTTTGGTGGGGGGCCTTAATCACGATCTAATGACTCCGCTCGAAGCTTACGAGTGTCAACTAGTGCTAGATTCAAACATGTTTCTATCTCTTGTGCCTCAGTATCTCCATCCACCTCATGACCCACTAATACTCTCTCTAAGGGATCTTCGGGCATAACTTCTTGTGATTCTACTATTTTATCAACCACAGTAATAGCAGACAACTCTTCATAGATAGAAGGAAATTTTAAAGCGCGGTAAACATCAAATACCTCAACCTTATCATGTTCCCTCATAGTTAATTGACCAGCCGTTACATCAATCAATTCCCTACCCGTGGCCAAGAATGGATGTCCAATGAATGGAACTTCAGAATCGGGCTGAAAATCTAAGACTACAAAATCCACAGGAAAAATCAATGAACCTACTTGAACTAACACATCTTCTACCATCCCCTCTAGCCTTGCAATGGATCTATCAGCGAGTTGGAGAATAATAGTGGTTCGTTTTGGACTACCCAACCCAAGCTTTTGATACAATGACAAGGGAATCATATTTATACTTTCCCCCAAATCGCACAACCCTCGAGCATGAACATTTTGCCCAATTGTAATTTTCACAGTAAAACTACCCAGATCTTTTAACTTTTTGGGTAGTCTATTTTAGATTCTAGAGCTGCACTCCTCAGTAAGTTCTATAGTTTCATACTCCGTGAGCCTCCCCTTGCTAGCCACAATGTCCTTCACGGTTTTAGCATACTTTGGGATACCCTGCAAAATGTCAACCAAAGGTAGATTAATGTGAACCTATTTAAGGATACACATAAACTTATCGAAGCATTCATACTCATTTTGCTTTTTGAGCCTTTGTGGAAACGGATGTGGTAATTTCTTGCGAGGAACGGGTACCTCAACATTGGAGCTTTATACTACCTCTTCCACTTTCTTTTCTTTGGTACTTGCCTTAGTATCTCTCTTCTTTGGAGCTAGTTCCTCTAATTGTAACCCACTTATAGTACTTACCACATGCACTTACTTTGGGTTGGGTTCAGTATTACCGGGCAGCCCACCTTGGGGACGCAAGTTCAGAGAATTGGCTACTTGCGCAACTTGTCTCTCTAAAATCATTTGGGACATTTGGATGTTTCTGATGTTCTCATCCTGCTTATCTATGCTAGAATTTATTTTGGTCCCTATTTCATTCATGAGCTTTTGTAGTATCTCTTCATTGGTCATCCCCCCTTTTTAGTGCACTAGGATTTGCACTTTGGTTAGGATTTTGGTATTGTTGCCTAGTTCCTTGAGAACGGTATTGGTTAGCCCCTTGCGCCTGATTTTAGTTTTGGTTCCCACCCCATGAGAAGTTAGGATGGTTCCTCCAACTAGGGTTGTAAGTATTACCATAATTTTGCTGAACTCCACCCCTCTGCGCATTACCCACATAGTTTACGAAATCCGGGTTTGCCTCACATTTCTTAGTTTCATGAGCTCCACTACCACATACCTCACACCAATTGGCTGCCTGTTGTACAACGTTTACCGATGCATAGTTTATAGCCATTTGTTTAAAATGTAAGGTCATGTTATGTTGCATTGCATCTAATTTGGCATTTATGGCAGTAGTTTGATCTACATCTAATATCCCTGTGGCCTTTTGGGTTGTGGTTCTAGGCATATCCCCCTCATATCCTGGGTTCCCTTCGGAGAGTTTATCAAGTAAGTCAAATAACTCTTCACATGTTTTAGCTAGGGCATGTCCTCTTGCTGCACTATTAAGAAGTACACGAGCATTATAATTTAAACCCTTAAAGAAAGTGTGAGCAAGTACATCATTAGTTTGCATGTGATGCGGGCAAGCATTTAACATTTGTTTGAAATGAGCCCATGCTTGGTACATGTCCTCCCCTTGATTTTGCCTAAAGCATAATATCTCACTCCTCAATCGTGTGGTTTTCTTGGATGGAAAGAATCGACTCAGGAACTTCCTTGCTAGGTAATCCCAGGTAGTGACGGAATTTGGTGGCTCAGTATCTAACAAATGTTTTGCTGCTCCTAACAATGAGTATGGAAACAACGTCAGCCTTAAATAGTCCGATAAGACTCTAGTTGGGATGTATGTATCAGTGATCTCTATAAAGTTCCTAAAATGGATTTGGGGATTCTCGTGAAGGAGACCAGTAAATTGCCCATTAGAATGGAGAAGTTGTAGCATGCCCTGTTTTAGTTCAAATCTACCCCCCGGTAGAGGTTTCCAAATACCAGAGGACACATTGACGGTGAGTGGGACTGCCACATCACGGACTGGTCTGCGGGTATGATAGGGGGTACTCCTTGGTTATTCAAGTTCTCTTGGTTGTTCACGTTCTCTGGGTTATTCACGTTGTCTTGATTATTATCATCATTGTTTCCCCGAAAACCTATCCCCAATTCTCCTGGACGTCCTTGATTCATTTTCCTGTGCTATCGTAAAACTCTTTTGGGTTCATTGTAAGGTTCGACAAGTTCTCCCTTCCGAGCCAGACCTTAAAGTCAAGTACCTGTAATATACAAGATAAGATCAAGTAATTAATACCTAAATATTATAATTGTAGACTTAAGAAGATCAAATATAAATCAATTTCTAAGTCCCTGGCAGCGGCGCCAAAAACTTGTTGCTCCCCAATATACACGCAAGTGTACGTGGTCGCGCAAGTAATATAAATTCTTTAAGAAATGAGTTATCGTTCCTAAGGGACTTATGATAAATTTATATCTAACACTTAATTCTACAAATAAAAGTAAAAATAACCGTTTAAGAGATTGTGATGATTGTTAACTATTACTAACTAATGCAATAATTAAAAGTAACCAATTGTGAACGACTTTAAAATGATGTTTCAAGTAAGTAAAAGAAAATTCCAAGGCTGCAACATGTAGTGAATTTCATGTATCATATCATTAGCTTAAAACTAATTTCAGTTGTCAAGTTACTGGTTTATAGGGTTAATTATATGAGTCGGGCTATACACCTCTCGTCGCCTATTCCAATTAGCTATTTAACTACATCATTGAGCGGGGATAAATAGACTGGCTGGCGAGCATTTATATTTTATCATATTTCATAACCAAGCAAGGTGTTCGTCCGGGCGTCACTCCTGAACACTAATCACNGTGCTACAATTTCATACTCCGTGAGCCTCCCCTTGCTAGTCACAATGTCCTTCACGTTTTTAGCATACTTTGGGATACCCTGCAAAATGTCAACCAAAGGTAGATTAATGTGAACCTATTTAAGGAGAGTCAGAAACTTATCGAAGCATTCATACTCATTTTGCTTTTTGAGCCTTTGTGGAAACGGATGTGGTAATTTCTTGCGAGGAACGGGTACCTCAACATTGGAGCTTTATACTACCTCTTCCACTTTCTTTTCTTTGGTACTTGCCTTAGTATCTCTCTTCTTTGGAGCTAGTTCCTCTAATTGTAACCCACTTATAGTACTTACCACATGCACTTACTTTGGGTTGGGTTCAGTATTACCGGGCAGCCCACCTTGGGGACGCAAGTTCAGAGAATTGGCTACTTGCGCAACTTGTCTCTCTAAAATCATTTGGGACATTTGGATGTTTCTGATGTTCTCATCCTGCTTATCTATGCTAGAATTTATTTTGGTCCCTATTTCATTCATGAGCTTTTGTAGTATCTCTTCATTGGTCATCCCCCCTTTTTAGTGCACTAGGATTTGCACTTTGGTTAGGATTTTGGTATTGTTGCCTAGTTCCTTGAGAACGGTATTGGTTAGCCCCTTGCGCCTGATTTTAGTTTTGGTTCCCACCCCATGAGAAGTTAGGATGGTTCCTCCAACTAGGGTTGTAAGTATTACCATAATTTTGCTGAACTCCACCCCTCTGCGCATTACCCACATAGTTTACGAAATCCGGGTTTGCCTCACATTTCTTAGTTTCATGAGCTCCACTACCACATACCTCACACCAATTGGCTGCCTGTTGTACAACGTTTACCAATGCATGGTTTAGAGCCATTTGTTTAAAATGTAAGGTCATGTTATGTTGCATTGCATCTAATTTGACATTTATGGCAGTAGCTTGATCTACATCTAATATCCCTGCGGCCTTTTGGGTTGTGGTTCTAGGCATATCCCCTCATATCCTGGGTTCCCTTCGGAGAGTCTATCGAGTAAGTTGAACAACTCTTCACATGTTTTACCTAGGGCATGTCCTCCTGCTGCACTATTAAGAAGTACACGAGCATTGTAATTTAAACCGTCAAAGAAAGTGTGAGCAAGTACCTCATTAGTTTGCATATGGCGCGGGCAAGCATTTAACATTTGTTTGAAATGAGCCCATGCTTGATACATGTCCTCCCCTTGATTTGCCTAAAGCATAATATCTCACTCCTCAATCGTGTGGTTTTCTTGGATGAAAAGAATCGACTCAGGAACTTCCTTGCTAGGTAATCCCAGGTAGTGACGGAATTTGGTGGCTCAGTATCTAACAAATGTTTTGCTACTCCTAACAATGAGTATGGAAACAACGTTAGCCTTAAATAGTCCGATAAGACTCTAGTTGGGATGTATGTATCAGTGATCTCTATAAAGTTCCTAAGATGGATTTGGGGATTCTCGTGAAGGAGACCAGTAAATTGCCCATTAAAATGGAGAAGTTGTACCATGCCCTGTTTTAGTTCAAATCTACCCCCCGGTGGAGGTTTCCAAATACTAGAGGACACATTGATGGTGAGTGGGACTGCCACATCACGGACTGGTCTGCGGGTACGACAGGGGGTACTTCTTGGTTATTCAAGTTCTCTTAGTTGTTCACGTTCTCTGGGTTATTCATGTTGTCTTGATTATTATCATCATTGTTTCCCCGAAAACCTATCCCCAATTCTCCTGGATGTCCTTGATTCATTTTCCTGTGCTGGCGTAAAACTCTTTTGGGTTCATTGTAAGGTTCGACAAGTTCTCCCTTCCGAGCCAGACCTTAAAGTCAAGTGCCTGCAATATACAAGCTAAGATCAAGTAATTAATACCTGAATATTCTAATTGTAGACTTAAGAAGATCAAATATAAATCAATTTCTAAGTCCCTGGCAGCGGCGCCAAAAACTTGTTGCTCCCCATTATACACGCAAGTGTACGTGGTCGTGTAAGTAATATAAATTCTTTAAGAAATGAGTTATCGTTCCTAAGGGACTTATGATCAATTTATATCTAACACTTAATTGTACAAATAAAAGTAAAAGTAACCGTTTAAGAGATTGTGATGATTGTTAACTATTACTAACTAATGCAATAATTAAAAGTAACCAATTGTGAATGACTTTAAAATGATGTTTCAAGTAAGTAAAAGACAATTCCAAGGTTGCAACATGTAGTGACTTTCATGTATCATATCATCAACTTAGAACTAATTTCAGTTGTCAAGTTACTGGTTTATAGGGTTAATTATATGAGTCGGGCTATACACCTCTCGTCGCCTATTCCAATTAGCTATTTAACTACATCATTGAGCGGGGATAAATAGACTAACTGGCGAGCATTTATATTTCATCATATTTCATAACCAAGCAAGGTGTTCGTCCGAGTGTCACTCCTGAACACTAATCACCTCAATCAAATGGGTTGATCGAGCTCTCTATATTCTCTGGTCTATCTAACCTCTCCTCTCCCAATTTTAAGATTAGACAATATATTTATCTTATGGTGATCAAGTATAAAATACTAAAACAAGAATATATAAGCAACTTATAATGACAACTAATGATTAATTCAAAAAGCCTTTAATAATCAACAATCCATTCGTAGCTACAACCCCAGAACTAAGGCGTTTAGCCACTCATTCTATTAGAAAACCACAAAATACAATTGTTCATGTGATTTCTAGAAAATAGAAGAGTTAGAAGATCAAAACCTATTACAAACGTGAATACTTGCTCTTGCACACCCAATAAAAGTCGAACCCTAACTATAAAGCCTTAAGGGTCTATTTATAAGAGTTGGAAAAGTTGGGGACCAATCCTACTACAATTAGGAATCCTATTTAATGATTTTTTAGCTAGAAAAGTCGGCAGAAGGGTGGGGCTTCGCACCTCCCATCGCGCCTCCAACTCGCCTCAGAACTTTTCAATGTGGTGTACCGCGTCTGACATAGTGCCAAGCAGCATGGGTATTTTTTCCTTTGGTGCGCTGCGTCTCTCAGCGCGCCTAAGAAGGGCCTCAGATCTTCTGGCCTTGGCGCATCGCGCCTCTCATACCCTCTAAAAGGGGTTCTGAATGTTGGACCTTGGCGCCTTGCAGCTAACAGTGCGCCTGGCCCTGGGGCCTTCAACCTTAGTCAATTTCTTATACGTTTTTGCTCCTTCTTTCTTCGTTCCAACTCCAATTCCTTCGAGAGCTCCTGAAACAACTCATTATGTGTGTAAGTGCACAATCATCAAACGTTACACCAAAAATCAAGCTAATAACTAAAGATCATTCTTCAATCTAATCAATCCATGGGAAAATATTGACAATTTATATGCCTAAGATCATTAAGTGTTTCGAAGGTCGATGACTTGGTACAGATTCACTCAACTGTGTCCAAGCAAACATGTCAAAAATAATGAATAACCAATGGCTGATTGAGAGCTTCAGCTAAATATTTTCTTTTACCTGAACCTTTTCATTTACCTTCTTCAAATAAATATGCGGTCACTGGAAATAATAAAGTTCATACACCTACAAGGATCTTACGCTGACTATTTATGGTTGGGTACATTGAATAGTGAAGAAGTTGGGCTATGCTTAGAATGTCTATTGCCGCCAAGTAATATTTTTGTATATCTAAGGTTTTGGCTTCTTCATGAAAGTAGTTGTACTCTGTGTTGTCTATATTTGAGTTCTCATGGGTAAGTGTACAAATCAGTTAGGAAGTTCCATTCGGTGGTCACTTCTGTCGGATCAAAATGTCAACTCCATTCACTTGTGTACTCTCTAATAAGAGATTATACATGTTATGCTCTGAATGTTTACTGATTTTTAAGTTCCTTAACTTCTTCATTTCTTTTCCAGAGTACATATGTTTAACTCCATTCATTTGTATATTTACATTTATATGTAATATAACATCAAAATAGTTATGTGATGCTCTGAATGTCTATTGATGCTGATAATTGAGCTTAAATGTTGTTATATTTTGCAAACATTTCGTGTTGTCTGACATATAACAATGATTACTTTTATGATTGAATTTGATATATTTACATTTAATTATAGGAAGTATCTTCCACATTTTGGTACTTTTGGTTACTCAAAAAGAATAACTTTTGGGATTCTCAGACTTAATCTGCAAAACCTCAATTGGTATGGAGGACCAGTTATTAGAAGTTAGGGAGAAGGAAGTAACAAAGATGGTAGGCAACTTTTCCAAGTTTTTGAGTTGCCTTAGTGATTCAGATTTTGCGTCAAGTGGATAGGCCCCACTCAGTTAGGTATGTTGTATTACACCTTCGTCTAGGTAAATGTTCATTATTAACATAACTTCACCATAAAACTATCACCTTTTGGCAGTAAAATTGTGGAATTAATGTAGTAAACTCTGCTTCAGTTGTTTGCTGTAGTACCTGTCTCACTTCCTTGCCAATATCTAATAATAATAATATTCAATTTTTAGGTACCTTGACATCTTGCTGCGCCATAAATTCTGGGGCTGGAGAAGCTTACCCGGACTCCAATTCTACCATGTTGTTGTTCTAGATTAAGATACCGTCATCTTGTAACTAAAAACTCCCACCACTTCAACTTTTTGGGTTGTATTATTACTACTACAACAACAACACTCGCAATCAGTGTATCTGCATGACACACTTGTGTCTATTGTAAATTTTGTGACACTTATATATAATAGTATGATATTAACCTTGTATTTCAGTAGTCTTGTGCTCAATCATTTGTTCAAAGTTCTTGGTGAGCTCTAATTTCAGTGGCTTTCGTCATTGCTCAGAATGAACTCTTCTTTTATCCTCTATATAGATGCATCTTCATATTGTATGCATCAATACATAATATAATGACTGATTAATCTGAAAGACCTGATAGATTTTACTGTCAAATAAAAAAATAAGCAATTGTAATGAGTTCTGTTGTTTCCTCAAAATATACAGTATTATAACTAATTTTTGGTCTCTCGTTGTTTAGAAATTGATTTTCCTTTTACCTTCTATTATGATTAGTTGTTCTCTTCTCCTTTTCCATCCTACATTTTCACCTTCTACACTAAAACAGTAACATTAAACATTAATTTACCTGAAATGACTTTAGTGTGTATGATGATTCATGATACTTCTTTAAAAATGACCTTAAAGTTTTTGTTAGTACATAATACTTGATGGCGTCTTAAACAAACTTATGCATATAAAATGGTATTGTATTTTGGCCAGTTCACTGGGATCCGAATGATAACCTATGTGGCTGAGACTCTTCAATAATGTCAATGCGTTTGTGTTGGATACTTCACAAGCAGTGCATTTTTGAAGAATTCAAACTGGTGCAACAACATTTTTGCATCATTAAATACATAAAAAAAGGATTTGTCACGACCCGAGCCTACACCCTAGATGTGGCCGGCACTCGAGAACCATTGATGGTCCCCAAGCGAACCCTCATCCTTGCTGACTACAAGTGAAAGACTAACTCAAGCATGAAAAAGCTCAAAAATTGAATCAAATATAATAAAATCAACTTTAAAATAGTTTGCACAATACTCAATAGATAACTCAGAGTTTTTAAAAACAACTTAAAGATGATACATACCGAAAACTACTCAATTTTGTCTATCTATGAAGCCTCTACTATTACAGAAGGATATCAAGACAAGACCCACGACATCTCAAAACTACTAAATGTAAGATAAAGGTTAAGTCCTCCGAAATGTAAGAAGGCTCACAAAAGCTGACTGATGACCTCAACGAAACGCCAGTTGATGATCCTCAATACGTGTATCTGCATCATGAAATGATGCAGGCCGAATGGCTCAGTACATGGAATGTACGAGCATGTAAGAGGAATTATAAAACATAACATAAGCTTGAACTAGTGGTAAAGAAACATACTTACCTCTTATCAACTTACTCAACTCAAAGAAACATAGTTCAACTCAACTTAGAGAAAATAATTCAACTCAACTCAGAGAAGTTTGGGCTCAACTCAATGATAAGATATTCAACTAGGTGAAATAAGGCTCAACTCAATAATAAGATACACGACTCTGGGTACTCAACTCTGGATACTCAACTCAATTTAAAGCAACAATAAAATATGCAATATATGGAAAGCTTTTAAAACAGTAGATAGCAACTCAATGTTAGAAAATGCAATGTAACTCTATTTGTATGCAAGAATACAAAATAAACTCTGTGTATATATAAGAATACAAAATATCTCTATGGGAGATTCTCTAACTGACAACCATCACTACGAGCTATGTGATGATACATCGTCATGTCTCACGCTGCTAGGGCCGTACTATACTTTGCTGGGGTATAGAACCTACTACTAAGTGGATTCACTATTCTATTCTAAAAGTATTAAGGAATCATCTAAAAAATATGACCCTTTCTACCCATGTTGACTACATGGTTTATGGGGGCTGTGAGTTATCTGAACTCTCCCCCATATCGGTGCTCAATACTACTCCCAAAATATACTAGCTCATATGTTTAAAAACATAACTCTTTCTGTGGTTTGAGATTATTACTCAAAAATCTTTCTCTTAAAAGAGATGGTACTCAAACTGCTCAAAACTCTTTTGGAAATCTCAGTTTCCTCTCATCTTAAATGTAAAAAACATTTACTTTTGGTTATACTTAGTTCCCATATATCATTTTAAATAAAATGAACTTAGCTCCACTCTTCCTAGGTTTAAAGAAATTTTAGGTTTAACAAACATAAAAATCATATTTGTATGCAATAGCTATAGTTTGCATAATTGTGCTCCATAACAAATTTTATGTTTGCTATGGAGCATCAAATTTGTATAAATCACAGGCATGAATTTGTTTGTATAAAATCGCAACGATTGTATATGCATATCGATTAGATAATTGTATATATGTAACTACTATGTATATGTATCAATGATTGTGTTTGTATAAATGCATAAAATTTGAATTTATATACAATTGAATCAAAACATAACATTTGTTTATTAAACCTCTCTCTCGCTTTATACAACACAAATTATACATTGTAATTTGTGTTTGTATAAAGTGAGAAAGAGAGAAAGGCAAAAGAGAACCGATAGGGGAAGATCTGTATTTGTATAATTATAAGTGTATAAGACAAAAATATATGTATTTATATATACAGTTTTCTCTCATTTTATACAAATACAAGTGCAATTTATACATTTGTGTTTGTATAAAGTGAGCGAGGAGAGGGAGAGTGGCGAGCGAGATTCTCTGGGAAGAGAGGCGAATGTCAAGTGTTTGCTACGGATTACAATTAAATGAAACAGTGGTTATAAAATTTAATTTAAATTAATAATTTGCTATTTTATACAATTTTCCCAAAAAAGAAACAAAAGGCTAACCCAAATTGGCTGCCCAAGTTAACAAAAAAACAACAAATAAAAGGAAAAATAAATATGGAGAACAATTAGTCCAGAAGCTACCAAATTAGGAAACCCTTGCTCTTCTCCATTCTCTACTTTATTCTGGTACCAGTGACCATGGCTAACAATAAGTATCTGCGCTTCTTTCTTTCATCTTTTGCTTTCCATTCCTCTTTTAGTTCTAAATTCCATATCTGAGAAATGGTGTGGGTAATTATCCCCAAATTTTTTTCAATTTGAGTTCCATTTCTCGTGCTTGTAACTTTAATGCTTCTTACAAGATATCTGAAGTGCCGAATTCTAGAGTTGTTCCTAAGATGACATGATTCTGATGAATGCGATATGGATCAGTAAAATATCTTTCTATTTGTTTTCTGTTCATCCTAAGAATTTGAAAAAACTTTGGAGTGTTGCAAAAGTTGTGTGACTGTGGTGTAGATCTCCTTTAAAAATATGCCACTTTTAAATATGTATGTTATTTTCATCAGATGCCTATGATAAAAGCTTCTCCCCATTGTGGATGCTATATTTTATTTCCTTGGTGTGTATCCTTAGATTAGCTTATTGATGTTTGTCCATATTCACAATCTTCTTAGCATACGTATAGATCTTTGGGAACTTTTAATTAAGTACTCATCTACTTGATTCTTCATTCTATCAGCTATTCAAAGTTTTAGGTGTGGTTTCATTTTGTAGCTTTCATCTTGGCTCAATACAAGAGTTTTTAATTGTTATTAAATAGGTCTATACATTTCTTTTGTGCAGAACACAAATAGTCCTAAAATTCCCAAATAATTTTTCACTGTTTCTTCTGGAGATGTCTGATTTTCTTCCTATTTTATAGCTTTAAGGTCAGATTGAAACATTAATGACTCTAAGGTGTTAGACAATATGCCAAAAAAAATGAACAATTTACCTGGAATCTATTCTTCTTCAAACTTGTAGGGCCCTATCTATTTCATCTCTCGAGCCCCGAAGAGAACCCCAACCCCTTTGGACTCCATATATCTTTTGACTCTATATATGTGAGCACCTGATATCTATGAGGGTTCACCGATTTTATGATTTTATATTATTATGAGATTTTAGTTTGGGTCAAAGAATGAACTACATGGTTTTCTTACGAAATTGAAAATTCATTGCAACAACAATGTCAACAAGCAATAACGATGTGCTCCGGAAGCCTGAAAATATCAAGAAACAATAACGTATCCACAAAAATATGCTACGTCGTACTAAAAATGCACAAATGTCACCAAAAAGAAAACAATTATTTCTATCACAACAACTAGCTAGTAGAGCTGAATTTAAAAGACAGCGCCTCTTGGAACATTCAAATAACACGATATCATCATCACAAGTCGACAGTCAAGAAGGAAACAACAATATGCTTACAATTTCTCATCCTTCATTAGCTACAAACGAAGGTTAGAAAAGCTAAATTTACGCATAGTGTCACTTGTGTTGGTATATGTATACCTTTATACATAAAATTGATTTGTTATCAATTAAGGTACTTTATCTTCAACCATTTTTTAGGACATGCTTCAGCACGTTTTGATACTTCTGGTTGCATCTCTACATTTGAAATAGGTAAGTTGGAGTAAATTGAAAAATTACAACTAATGACATAAGTTCTATCTTTCTAAATATTGAATTTTGAAATATCAGGATCAACATCATGAAGATATGATGAAGCAAAAAAGATATCATCCCCACTGGTTACTTCAAATAGAGGTACGTCTCTTTTTATGAAGCTAATACTGCATTTAATTTCTGCTCATAATAGTATTACAATTTATCATGTACACATAAAAAAAGATTAGAAATCAATTTATAGAACTGTAATTTGTTGTCAAAAAATTATGTGTAGTTAAAAAAGGTTCCTGATTGTAAATTTTGTGGGGAAAAAAGATTTGAATATGAATCACCCGGGTTTAGTTGTGATAATGGATCAACTAAACTAATTTCTCATCAAATGCCCATGGAGTTAAGCAATCTCTTTCTGGGCAACACTGAAGAATGTAAACATTTTCGTACCTACAGTTTAACATAGAATAATATGTTTGCATTCACCTTTCTTGGGGTAAATTATGACAAAAAATTAGCACAAAGAAATCGCGGCATATATACATTTAGAGTTGAGGGACAAATGTATCACTTTATTGATGATTTAGTTGCTACAAAGGAAAGACCCGCAAATTTACAACTCTATTTCTATGATAATGAAGATGAGATAACAAATTGAATGACTTTACCAGCTAAACTTAGTGAATCCATTGTGATGAAGTTGATGAATATACTAAAAGCTTACCCATATATTATCTTTCTAAAATCGTTAGCAGATGTTCCAAAACTATCTGAATTCTACATTGCACTTAAATCATATTCTAGTTTAGACCAACGAACATAAAATTTTCCAACCACCTCTCAAGTAGGAGAAATTTTGATAGAACAACAACCAAATGAAAAAATTTCTACACCTCATACTTGAATATACACCCACAATAAAAATCACAATTGGTAAATTACTACTACAGATATTATGATCCATTTGTTATTTCCTCACCGTCAAAATGGATGGCATTGTGGTATTACTAAATTCAAACAAACATATAACATTTCTAAATATCAAATTTACCGTGAAAGTGAACAACTACCAAGCGTAATGAACATGGCTTCAATTGAGGGCCTACTCCGCATGGAATCTGAAGTTTTATCAAAGGGAAAGAAGAAAAGACAAACTATTTCCTGTTGTGAATATTGTTGTTATAAAATTCAAATAAGACAGAAAGAACCAAATAAAACGTTACATTTTGGAAGACTGTTCCAACAATATATAGTTGACCAAAACATAAAACTTGAGATGCAACGATTAAGTTTCTTTTCATTTAATCAAAATTTATTTAGAATTGAGGTGTTGCAAGGGATTATCGATATATTAAGATATGGTGAAAGAGATGCTTCAAATATTGGAAAAGGATGAACACTACTTGCAACTTTTATAGGAGGTCCAAGAGACATGAGTCGTCGATATATAAATGCTATTGCATTAGTATAACATACATATTTTTGACAATGACTTGTAATCCTTCATGGCCAGAAATACAAGAACATTTATTGCCAACTGATGAAACAAATCTGATTTAGTAAGTCGAGTATTTAGAGCAATAGTAGAAGAGCTTTAAAAAGATGAACTGCAAAAGAATATATTTGAAAATGTTGCAGCTTTAATGTATATAGTAGAATTTCAAAATTTGGGACTCCCCCATGCACATTTTCTTATTATATTTACAGAAAAATATAAATTATTAACACTAGAGGCTTATAGTAAAATTATTTGTGCAGAATTACCTGATTGTACATATCACGCTTTATACGCTCTTGTGACTAAACACATGATTCATTGACCTTGCGACTATCTAAATCCAACATGTCCTTGCGTGAAAGCAAATCATTGCAAATTCAAATATCCTAAAGAACTCTCAGAACAAACAACGAAGGGAAAAAATTCTTATCCTATTTACAGAAGATGAAAACTGCAAACACATGTACAATTCAAAGGATACAATATTGATAATACTTGGGTAGTCTCATACAATCCTTATTTACTTTGTAAATTCAATTGTCATATTAACATTGAAGTGTGTTCAGACATTAAGGTAATCAAATACATCTATAAATATATTTATAAAGGGCATGGCAAAATTGCATTTTCTATACATCGTAATGACTCAAATGTTGAAATAGATAAAATAAAAGAATATCACGCTGCTAGATGAGTCTCTCCTCCAAAAGTTGCATGGCGCCTATTTGCTTTTCCTATCGGTGAAATGACTCCAACTGTATACCAACTTCAACTACATATAAACGGACACCAATATGTATCCTTTAAAAGCAATCAAATTGTGGATCAAATTCTAAATAATCCAATGATAAGAAGAACAATGTTAACTGAATTTTTTGAAATGAATAGAATTAATAAAAATGCTATAGAACTCAATTTATTATATAAAGACTTCCCAATGTATTTTGTTTGGTCAAGAACATATGTGGTCACGTTGACGATGACATAATGCTATTATTGGTAAAATTGTCACAGGTCATCCAAATGAAGGGGAAAAATATTATCTTAGATTACTTTTAACAAATGTAAGAGGACCTGAATCGTATGAAGATCTCTACACAATTAACGGAATATGTTGTAACACATTTAGAGAAGCCGCAGAAAAAAGATGCTTATTACAATCTGATAAAAGTTTACTAGAGTATATGTATGAAGTTGTGACCTATCAAATGCCTTACAATTTAAGACGTCTATTCACCACAATATTAGTATACTACAATCCTGTTAATCCAAAAGAACTATGGAAAATATTTGAAGATTCAATGTCTGAAGATTTCAAAAAATTCCTAATTTAGGAACAAAATCTATTCAACATTTAGTTATAAATCACATCAACAAATATTTACATTTAATGGGACACAATATAAAGGAATATAATTTTGTTTCTGAAAATATTATTCCTTCTAGAATTAACTAAAGAAGAAAAAAATGCTCACTTCGAAAGAAATATAATAGTAAACGAAGAAGATCTTCTATTACACACAAAGTTAAATCCTCATCAAAAAGGGCATTTAATACAATACTTGATAGGGTATATTCAGATAAATCAGGTGCTTTTTCTTATTGAAGGTCCAGGAGGAATTGGGAAAACATTTTTATCAGAAAATGTAAGATCAAAAGGATTTATACCTTTAGCAACTGCAAGTTCTGGTGTTGCAGCTTCAATTCTCCCCTAAGGCCGAACTGCACATTCACGTTGCAAAATTCCAATTGATATTGACAATAACTTTACTTGCAATATTAGTAAACAAAGTTCATTAGAGTCTCTAATTAGAGATTCAAGCTTAATGGTTTGGAATGAAATCTCAATGGACAAACATAAAATAATACAAGCTTTATATATTCTTTTAAAGGATTTAATAGTAAACCACATTTATTTAGTGGAAAAGTTGTAGTCTTTGGTGGAGACTTTAGAAAAACATTGTATGTTGTTTGCAATGGAAAAAGAGAAAACTTTGTATGTGAGAGCTGCTTATTATATTCTGATATATGGAATTAACTTGAAAAATTATGCTTATCTGAAAATATACGAGCAAAAGAAGATCCTACTTTTTGTGAATATTTAATGCGAATTGGAAATGGACAAGAAACAACTAACGAGAACAACAAAATTGAAATTCCACATAATTTTATCATTCCTTCTACAAATGAAATAGAATCCCTAGATCAATTATTTAGAGAAATTTATCCTGATATAAGGACATTCTATTCAGACCTATCTTCTATAGCTTCCGGAGTTATTTTAACTACAAAAATTGACGTTAACGAAATTAATGATCACTGCACAACGATTCAATTAAGTGCATGCTCTTTACTAGAGAAGAGGAAAATATCATCCAAGATTAAATTTTACACTAAAAACAAAATGCTAATGATATACTACTTTTGCTATCATACTCACGAGATGACACAAAATTTGATGACGGTGTTATGAGTCCTTGGAATACATCTAAGTCCTGGAGCTGAAGTACGAACACAACACAACAATACCAATAGCATTGAAAATTGTACTACACCATTGTGCCATATTCACTGGTCAATAAACATGTGTACTACACATGTCCTTCTACCTCCTCCATTCTCCCATCATTTTGCTTTGGCTCTTACGTCATTTTTTCATCTTTTCCATAATCTTCTACTTTTTATATTTTTCATTCTCCCATATTCACTGTTGGCGAAGAAGAGACTTTTAGAAATTGATGGAACATTAGAGAAGATTAATTCGAGTCACGAGCTGCTGCCTCAATTTTGGTGATGAAATTTCACATTTGACTACTGAGATTGGAGGTAATTTTCATTCTAATTTAAATTTCTGCATTGTTCCTTTCATTTTTCGGAAATCTTGTGAACTTTTAGCGCTCTTCCTTTAATTGATTTTGTAGATACGTGTACTCATTTCTATTTTATCTCAATTTCTTAGGTGTACGATTTTATCAAGAAGAATTGAATGGGAATACAAAAAGACTTTCTGAGAAAACTTCTCTAAGGTTAGTACTTTATGGCAATTGATAGTCATTTTTGGGGATTTTCCTTCCTTTTTTTCTTCGTAATTTTGTCCCATTGTAGAACTCAACTTTTATACGCTGATAATCTAAAAGATAACTATACTCTTTGGCTTCCTTGACGTTGCAAAATTTGTAAGTAAGCTAATATGTACTTTGAGTTAGTTTACCTACAACAACTTTAGCATTAACCACAAGATATAAGTTGATTATAATAGAAAGGCCTCTATGTAGTGTGGTTATGATTGGTGAAATTTGTCATCTGAATAAATGATTTTCTTTTTTCCAACCTATGTAAATCCCACTATCCATTTACAACACATGTTATTCTATGTTATAAGCTACTACTACTACTACTACTACGTGGCTCTCTGGCTCACAATTCTGTCTTGCACGGAAGAAGAACATGTATCTCTACCAAGAACTAAGGAGAGGAACATTAAAAAGGCCAAATTGTTCGTTGTAAGTGAGGTGGAAAGGAAAAAAAACATTTTTTGAATCTGAATCTTCAAGCAGTGGTATCTCAATTGAACCACCCACGCCAATGAAGAAGCTGTGAAAGGTCATTCGACTAGCATGCAACTTTTCCAAGTTTTTGGGCTGCCTCAGTGATTCAAATTTTACGTCAAGTGGATATACTGCACTCATTTAGGTATGTTGTAGTACACTTTCGTCTAAATAAATGTTCAATATTAAGATAACTTCACCATAAAACTATCACCTTTTGGCTGTAAAATTGTGGAATTAATGTAGTAAGTTCAGCTTCAGTTGTTTGTTGTAGTCATCCTGCAATGAGTTTATTATTTCCTATATAAGGCCATTTATGTTCCTGATTGGCAACAGTGATAGGTGATATACCTTTTCTGTATATTTTTATTTGCCTTACTAAATGAACACTTTTAAGCTTTTTTTTTTCCTTTTAGAAGGAGAAATATGGGTCCTATTTTGTTTAGTTTATATTGAATCCTTACTTGTGATAATACTCAACTACACCTTTTTATAATTCAAGGTGTAGGTGGTTGCTAACAAGTATAAACCCAACAATGAGTTGGGGTCGATCCCACAAGGTGTGATACGATAAAGAATTCAAGTACGAAGTATACAAGTGTTCTAATTTCTTGTAGAACGGAAGTAAATAACACGTAACATAATATAAATCGATAGGCTTTAATTTTCAATATCAAGAGAGTTTGGTAACCAATTGTTAATGGAAACAAATAGTGCGGAATTTGAACAAGTATAAAGAGAACCTTAGGAGGGTGTGAGTAATTGAACACTAATTTCGCTTAATGGGTAATTATCAATTTCTTTAAGTTGTTGAATCTCAATGGGTAGGATGAGTTTTGAATATAAAAACTATCTTTCAATCAGCTATCATGCTTTGAGTGACTTCTTTTGAACCTCAACAAGCTTTGCAATACAAAACAACCCAATTCCTTAACTTAACCCACTTTATCAAGTAGGGTTGTAAAAACATAACCCAATACAATTATCAATAATTTATTCTACTCTATGCCACTTTTGCAAGCAATCATCGAGAGCTAAGACTAGAACTAAGCAACTTTAGTTCATAGATTAAAACATGAATAAATGATTGAACCCATTTCAAAACAACATTAAATGTAGTAATTAACAATACCCATAAGCTAACTTATGTATTCAATTACATAGTCACACCCCTAAGGAAATGGGATTTAGCCTAACATAGCAAAAAAGAAGAAATCATTACCAAAATGATGTTCCATCAGATTGACAAATTCTCCAATTTTAACGCCATAATTAAAACCTGAACCTTAAATCCTCAATAATCTAAGCTCAAAAACCTCTCCAAGGGTATTCAATAGTGTCAAAGTATGTAATAATCCCTTAAAACTGTGTAAGATTTTTTTTTTCTTTTCAAAAATCAATTTATATGTTTCCAAAAACTTCTAAAAGTTTCAGTACGTGGGCTCACTCGGCAAAGTTAGTGGGGATCGGCGATCCACCGACAGGCACCTCTTTGTCACAACCCAAGGTAGCCCCTAGACGTAACATGGCGTATAAGACCCCAAAAGGCCCCATACAAGCCGCTTAGCTTTTATAACATAAGAAATAAAAAAGAGATATAAAAGACAGATTCAACGTATAAGAGTTTTATAGAGAAAAGCAAAAATCTAAACATAGTCTGAAAGCCATCTAGTACATAAGAATGAATCTGCGCGTAGCCCGTAGATCATGTTCCAAGATTGAATGTAAGGAAAGACTGAAAATAATAAATGTCCGGTCCTCGAAGCATGAGGACTCACCAAAGCTTGGAATCTCCACAAGAACTCTAGCCACAAAACTTGGAACCCTGACTGTCGGACCCTTAATTTGGGAAAATGTACGCAAGAGTATGCATTAGTACAAACATGTACCAAGTATGATAACCATGCATTAAAACATTTGAACCATGCTAAAAAAAGAAACATTTTCCTAACATGAAATGACCAAGCTAAAACATAAATTTAGAAGTTAGGAAACATAGGTTAGGAAACATGGTCAATGCAAGCTAACATCATTAAAACGTTCATGAGATACTTACTAACCTTAGTTCATTATTGAGGGAAAATTATCTTCTAACCGACATAGAGACCATGTGAGCTATAAACATGGAATCCGATGTCTTCCACACCGAAAAGGGTTGTCCTACTTGCCAAGTTAAGGACCATGAGCTTCTAGCTTAGGTGGATCCACTAGCTAATGTCTAGCTAAGACAACATCCTATGGTGGCACAAAGTTAAGGGGCAATGAGGTTCCTTCTAGAAACCTGGCCTCTACTAACGGTAGAGCTTCCATCTCGATATCCGGTTGGTGCTTAGAGTAATTCCCACCAAATAGTCACTTATGCATACTTGTCTTTATTATCCATGGAATGGCACATCATATTGCCAATCCAATCTAAGTAATGTATTATCCATGGACAAGTATCATTCAAATAACCAATCCAAGCTAGGTTTAATTAGAATAGCTCCTTAAATCTTTGATACATTTTGTAGTTGAGAAAACCTTTCAACCCTAAGAATCCTTTATGTGAGAATGTCCTTTCACAAATCATGCTTTCATGTGTATATGAGAAATCCTTTCACAACACACAAATGAAAACATTGATACTTCACTCTCAAAGTATCCTTTAAACATTTACATAGTTCTCTTGAGAACATGCTTGATTTCATAAAACTTCTCTTTCATATTCCAAAATCCACATTATATAATCATAACTTGGAAAAATGGGGTTTACATGGGTTCATGGGGGATCATCATAAAAACATGAGATTAACTCAATTCATGCATAGGAGATCATAAATCAATCAATCAAAATCAATAATCTAGGAACCCATGACATAGAAGAAAACCGTAACTCAATTGGAGAATTCTAACTTCGAAAATTGGAGAAGTTGGGAACTCCATGGATGAAAACTATCATACCTCAATGCCAAAAGCTTGACTTCAATGGGGGAATTGGAGACTTGGCTTGAAACCCTAGGTTGATCCTTTCTTCTTCATGCTTTCTAGAGAGAGAAATATTTTGAGAAGGAGACTTGTTCTTCTTTTGTAAATTTGAGAGAATGATTTTAATTGGGGAAATTTGGGGGTTAAAACGCTTATATAGGGGTTTTGGTGAAGGATAAAACGACATAGTATTAGGCTAGAATAATTAGGAAAAGACCCAAAAGCCCCTGAAAATAATAATTGCCGATCCAGTCGACTGTGGGGACCTATAGTCCGTGGGTCCACCTATCGACTGTCCTGTCCCTCCGTCGATTAGGTTCAGAGACTAAAGTTTTGGACCCCAAATGATGGGACCTACCCTTGGGTCGTGGTTCAAGAGATGGGTCGTGGGTCCCAACCGTGGCCCTTAACTTTCGACCTCAAAATCACTCTAATTCTGGGACTCACCTACAAAATCTATCTACGGCTCGTGGAATGAATGACGGGCTGTCCTGGTGAACCGTCATCAAGGTACTGGAACTTGACATTTTTGGAAAATCTGACTGCCAACCACGGACCAGACCTACGGTTCGTGCATCAACCGACAGATCGTCGATAGCGTCCGTCGAACCTGGCACCAGATTTCTTAAAAGCTAAAATTTTTACCCTTTCTTGAATTCGAGGTGTTACACTCTTCTCGCCTTTTGGCTTGACTTCTGCATTCAATTGTTCTCGAAGATTTGGTGAGCTGGTTCGCGATCGCCATTCCATTTGGCGCATCGCCAAAGTGCCTTTTCACTCATCAAGTTGGCTTAGTTCATGGGCTACTTCACTGGAAATTTTGGCGAGCTAGAGGCTCACTCGGTGAGCTGCCGAGTGGCTTTTGCGAGCTCTAGCTTTTCTTTTCTTTAGCTTTTCCAACTTTTTCACTTCTTTTCGCATCGTAATGTCCTTGCCTTGTTCTTAATCCTTCATTGATGCACATAAACAAATTAATGTCAGTTATGCACACAAAATAGGCATTGAGGACACTAATTCATTCAATAAATAGCTCTACATGAGTCAAAATTCTTGACTCATCAACGTACTGCACATATAATTCAATGATATCTCTGACGTTATTATTGCTTCTACAGGGCGTGCAACCGTTCAGTGAACAAATGTACCAGCAATTTTTCCCTCCAAATTCATTTTCAATCGATTAAAATAGATGATAAAATTTTGTGTATAAACAGATCAATGTTGGGTGTGTGTATATATATATATATATAGTAGATCCAGTTTAGTTGAATGTAGGTACTAATGAGATCATATGTAATTCAAAACAAGATTGGCCAACAAAAGTTAAATCTATATTGAAATATGGAAAAGGCCCAAATTCCTAATCTACAAATTAGAAGATTTCAAATATGGATTTTAGGGCAACAAATCAATTCATCTGCTCGTAATCAGAAGCTACACTCGAAGCTTTATCTTTGTCTCAATACAAATTTCTTGTTAGTGATTGGCACCCCTTAATATCTTTTCCTACACAGTGGTATTGACGAAACCTCAATCTATGAGGAAGAAATGTTGACAATGGTTTATTATTAATAGAAAAATCGACTCAAGGTTCAGTTTTTTTAATTTTGTTATTGGGGACACTAAAATCCTTTTTTAAAAAAATAATTACCAAACACAAAGTTTGAGCTGAATTGTTTTCTATTAGAGTCAAAACTCATGGTATTAGTGAGAATTCGAAATGTCTAAGGTGAATTTTATCCAAGATCTTTCAGGTTCTTTGGTTGTTCTTGATTGGATTTTAATATCCCTTTCCTTCTTTGAGATCGTTATAGCCAGCTTCTTTTGGTGAGTGAAGTACAAACAAAGATGAAGAGGCATTTTTCTCGGTGTTTGGTTAAGATTTTATCAAGCTTTTGTTTGGTTAGAGTTTTTTATTTTTTCGTTTTGGATCTGGTCGTTAGGTTGGACCTGATTAAGGATATTAACGATATTTTTCAGGTTATGAAAATGAGGATGAATAAAAAGTTCACTTATAGTTACTAATTTACCTATCATTAATGATTTTTGGTAAATTAGTAACTATAACTACACTTTTTATTCATCCGCATTTTCATAACATGAAAATATCGTTAATATCCTAAATCTAATCTAATCTAACGACCAGATCCAAAATTGAAAAAAAAACTTGACTAAACAAAAGCTTGATAAAATCTTGACCAAGCACCGAGAAAAACACCTCTTCATCTTTGTTTGTACTTCACTCGCAAGAAGAATCTAGCTATAACGATCTTGTAGAAGGAAAGAGATATTAAAATCCAACCAAGAACAACCAAAGAATCTAAAAGAGCTTGGATAAAATTCACCTTATACATTTCAAATTATCACAAATGCCATGAATTCCGACTCCAATAGAAAACAATTCAGGTCAAACTTTGTGTTTGGTAATTTTTTAAAAAAAGATTATAGTGTCCCCAATCACAAATTTGAAGAAACTGAACCTTGAGTCGATTTCTCTATCAATAATAAACCATTCTCAACATCTCTTCCTCATAGATTGAGTTTTCACCAATACCACTGTATAGGAATAAATATCAAGTGCGGCCAATCACTGACAAGAAATCTATATTGAGACAAAGACAAGCTTCTAGTGTAGCTTTTGATTACTAGCTAGATAAATCATTGAAGTGTGTGAACATCTCATCTAAAGGCTTACGTTGTTAGAGAGAGCACACTTTTATTATTTAATTATATTCTCAACACGCGCCTGGTTTTTTCATGGGCCAAGGACGTGGAAATTCCTTTTAAATTGGGTGGCGTTGTGATTCGATCTCAAGACCTTTGCCTACTCTAATACCGTGTTGAAGTGTGTGACCATCTCATCTAAAAGCTTAAGGTGTTAGAGAGAGCACACTTTTATTATTTAATTATATTTTCAACATGAATTGATTTGTTGCCCTAAAATCCATATTTTGAAATCTTCTAATTCGTAGATTAGGAATTTGGGTCTTCTCCATTTTTCAATATAGATTTAACTTTCGTTAGTAGATCTTGTCTTGAATTATATATTAGCTGATTAGTACCTACATGCAACTAAACTGGATCTACTATCAGTTTAGATAAGAAACGAATGAAAATCACAATGTAGGAACAAATTCATTTCTTGCCATTAGAGAGAATTGAGTAATTGCTACAACAGTGAATGTAGAGAATGAGATGATATTCTACTTTATATACATGCCCTATCTGACAGTTGTACACTAACAACTAAACTAATCTTCTAACTAACAATTATTTACTGGTTGTTTTAACTGACATTTAACATATTCCTTGATAACTAAATAATGTGATCAAGTCACAACACCTACTTCATTACTCCCCCTCAAGTTGGTGGGTATAAAAACATCTAAAACTCCGAACTTGGATACTAAGTACTCATATTGTGATCTGAATAGCCCTTTTGTCATGATATCTGCTTGTTGCTCATGTATGCCTAAAAGCAATGGCTTGATCAACCCCTTCCAAATCTTTTCTCTAATGAAATGACAATCTATCTCTATGTGCTTAGTCCTCTCGTGGTATATTGGATTTCCTGCTATTTGCAATGCTGCTTTACTTTCACAAAAAAGATCTACTGACACCTTTAGTTCTTCACCCAATTCTTTGTACAATCCAGCAATCCATACTATTTTAGAAACATTTGAAGCCATACTCATGTATTCTGATTCGACTTTGCTTCTTGAAATGGTTGTTTGTTTCTTTAACCCATCAGCATCTGCATAGGCACAGAGAGCAGTCGTGCCTATGCATCTGCAAAGGCACAGAGAGCGGTGATAAACAGTTGGTTGCTTATGAGAACTCCAGGAAATTGGTGTCGTGCCAAGATAAAAATGTAACCCGAGATAGAGCGGCGATCATTGATGTCACTTGCCTAATCAGCATCTGCATAGGCACAAAGAGTAGTTGATTTCTGTTGGGAAATACGAATACGATACTGGAATGTTTCTTTAACGTATCGTAAGATGCGCTTAACAGCCTTCCAGTGAAGCACAAAAGGAGAAGTATTAAATTGAGTAAGCTTTTTGACTGAGTATGTGATGTCACGTCGGGTAAACGAAAGGTACTGAAGCTTACCAAGTAGACTTCTGTATTCTTTGCCATTAGTTTTAGGTGCTCCGTCATCAACTAGTAGGGTCTCGGACATGCTCATAGGTGACTGAAGACCTTTGCAGTCTTGCATCTGAGTGTCATGTAAAATCTCTTGTATATACTTGGATTGACTGAGAAACAGCCCATCATCATCCCTATGTACTTCAACGCCCAAGAAATAGTGTAATAAACCAAGGTACTTAAGAGAAAATATTTTTGAAAGAGAGGTAACAGCATGGTGATGAGAGTTTCATCATTGCCATTTATTCTGCGGTCATCCACATAGATCAGAATATAAATAGTGACCCCCATGTTGTGAATAAAAAAGCGAGAGTGATTACACTCAGACATCTTGAGCCCCATTTGATTCAAAGAACTAGTTAGTGCATCATACCAAACCTTAGGAGCTTGTCGGAGTCCATAGAGTGCCTTTTTGAGATGGCAGACAAAGTTAGGATGATCGGTGTCTTCCAGGAGGTTGAGACACATACACATCTTCTTTAATCGTCCCTTGAAACAAAATAATGTTGACATCTAGTTGATGCAGTGGCCAATTCATCTATACAACAAGTTTAAGAACTGTTCGAATTATGGTTGGTTTAACCACTGGACTGAAGGTTTTGTGAAAATCAACTACAGGCCTTTGAGTGAACCCTTTTGCCACTAAACGGGCTTTGTACTTATCAATGGAGCCATCAACCTTAGTTGTATTTGAAACAACCACTAACAAAGGACAATATTTCGGGCATGGTCTGGTGGAACCAAGTCCCAAGTCTGGTTCTTCATTAGTGCATCAAATTCAGCCTTCATAGCGTCTCTCCAATATGGAAATTTTTGTGCTTGCTTGTGGGTTACAGGGATAGATGGTGCTGGCTAGTTCATTTGGGCAGTGTAGTCAACGATTTTTCGTTGCTTAAAGATGTTGTTTTGCGACCTCATTACCACTGTACGTTGTTCTATGGGTGGAATGTTAACAATAGATTTAGATAGGGGGAGGTAAACTGAGAAATGGAGGTGGTAGAGTAGATGATAAGGGTGGTTGACGCCGATAGACGTGAGTTCCACAGTACGTTGTTCTATGGATGGAATGTTAACGATAAGTTCATATGGGGTGGTAGGTAAACTAAGAGATGGGGGTGGTAGAGCAGATGATGAGGGTGGTCGACGCCGATAGACGTGAGTAATTGGTGGACGACGATTTATGGAGATAGGACAAGTAGATGGGACAGGGGGTTGGCTCTGGAAAATAAAATGAGGCTGAGAGTGACCAATAGGGGATTACATATATCTATTAGAAGACGAATGTAAGGAAGTAGTGGGGGTATTACCTGGTTCCAAAGTCTTTGAGTGATCTGCCTTTGGGTAGTTCTCCTGTGCGGCATGAATTGAGCATGCATCTTTATCGCGCACTAGTGGATTAGTAGGGGGTAACTGGGTGGTATTAGTATCAAGGGTAGGTCTGGATGAGCGACAAGGTTAGACTCATTTGGAGAAGAAATGTTTTCCCATGTTAAAGAAGAAAATTTCTAATTCAAGTGACAAAACATACTGTCAAATGGAAAAACATTTTCACATAATTTTACATCTCGAGAGAGAAAAAGTTTGGAACTGGTAGGGTCAAAACACTTATGGGAATGATGAGTAATGGAGAAACCTAGATACACACAAGGTTTGGAGCACGATTCTAATTTATTTTGGGCATATGGTCGAAGACATGGGTAGCAGAAACAACCAAAAATACGAAGATATGCGCAAGCTGGTTTGTCATTAAAAAGAACTTCAAATGGTGACCTGTTATTAAGGATGCTGGTGGGTAGATGGTTGATGAGATATGTGGCATGATGATAGGAAAACGACCAAAAATCGGATGGTAAGGCAACTTGATGAAGTAGTGTTTTGCCTGTCTCAACTAGGTGACGATGGCGTCTTTCAGCCACGACAACCCGTTGAGGCGTGTATGGTGGAGAAACAAGGTGTTGTATGCCATTGGAATGAAGATATGAGTCAAGTATTTGATATTCGCCTCCTCCATCAGTGTAAAGAGTGAGTATTTTTGTATCAAAATGTTTTTCAAGAATAGGATGTAAGTGGTGAAAAATTTATTGAACTTCAGTTTTATTTTTCAGTGTGTTTAACCATGTACTTGCTATGTTGATCAACAAAAATACAATAATAACATTTTTTATCAATTGAAAGCACTGAGGAGGGTCCCTACAGATCACTGTAAAGTGCTTCTAATGGCGATTTGATGGACAATTTGTTTGAAGAAAATGGAAATCTATGGGCTTTATTGCAACAACACGAATTACAATAAGTGAATTTATCTTTCAAAGAATAAGAAAGACTGAAATTATTGAGAATGCAAAATAAAACTCGAGAATTGGGGTGACTCAATCTTCGATGCCACAGATGTAAGGAAGGGCTGGTAACAACAACATTGATGGTTGGGCGAGATAGTGATGGCCATTCGTAGAGTCCTACCTTGTTCGGGCCACACATAAGAGGAGTTCCTGTAGTCAAGTCAGATCCTTCACAAGAAAAATGAAAGGAAAAAACTTTATTGAGGTTATGTTGTCTTTACAAAATTAGGAAACTGAAAGAAGCTTACGCTTGATAGCAGGAGCACATAAAACGATAGAGAGTGTAAAGGCATTATTTGATGCAGATAAATGAGTAGTACCAGTTAGAGTAATTGGAATCACATTACCATTACCATTGCCCATTGTTACGTCCTCCATCCCTTCAAAGTCCTGAACATTGTGGAGGGAGTTGGCATCAGAGGTAATGTGGTGAGATGCACCCGACTCGACAATCCAGGGGTCATGCGCTGCTGTATGGGCAGAAAAATTATCCTTTGCATCAAAGTGGTTATGGGATTGGGACCTACAAACATTTGTCGTATGCCCAAATTTGTCACAAAGCTGACAGCGGACTCGTGAGGGTTGCTGTGGGAAATTAGGCCATTGAGAACTATTGTTCAAATCTAAGGGAGTGGTGTTTTGAGTGGGCTGTCTAGTTGGGGGACGCTAGTTATTGTTGGGTGGGCGTTGAGTATTGCGTGAGGCTGATTGGGAATATGTGACGCGTTGAGCAACTGCAGCGGTCACCTAAGTGGTGGTCTTTTTTTGGTCCTCATGTTTGAGGTTCCTGATCAAGAAGTTTGTCGAAAAGTTCAGCGTAGCTGATAGGAGAATCGTGTGCCCTTATTGCTGTTGAAATCTCACTAAACTATGGACCGAGGCCACTCAATATTCTCACCACAAGTTTTTCGTTATTTATCGGTGAACCGGTTGTGGCGAGTTCATCAGATATAGATGGAATCACACGCACGTAGTCAACAATTGATTTGTTATCCTTGCTAACTCAACTTAGATGGTGACAGAGGCTGAAGATGCGAGTTTGAGATTTGTTCGCAAAAGTTGTGTGAATGTGATCCCATGAAGCTTTGGAGTTGTCAGCGGAAGCGACAATGGATGCGATTGTGGCATCAACAAAGGCCATAAGAGCATTTTGAATCAATTTATCTGGTTGAAACCAATCTTTGTACTCAGCATTGGCAGTTTCAGTTGTGTTAGTGACGAATGTTTTCGCAGGAGACAATGTGGTGCCATCTAGATGACCATAGAGGTCATGGCCATGAAGTAGCATGGCAATCTGGGCCGTCCAAACTGTGAAGTTGTTGCTGCTAGATAGTTTAATGGGAAGTTGAGAGGCTGGGTTGAATTGAATCACGTGTTTAACGACAGGGGAAGCATCAACAGTCGCAACTGGGGTGAAGGGAGCCATTGATGGTGAGGAAAAAAAATTACTCTTTAGAGTATTTGTGGCGCTGATACCATATAAAGATAGAGAAATAAAGTAGAAGAAAGTATATTTATTTGATGAGACTCTTGTAGAGTTTTTATACAAATGGAATAAACAAAATTAGCCTAAACTAAATACTAGAATGCAGGAACAAATAACGACAACTAATACAACTAGCGCCTGAATAAATTGAACAAACCTAATCCTAATCAAACTGTGCGCAATAAAACAATGTTACAACACTAGTAAAACACTAATGTTAATGCGCTATTAGTTGTCAGTTTTGTATTGGTGTCCAGGATGACTTGGATCTAGTGAGACCTACTTTCTCAATCATCTCTAAGGAATACTTTCTTTGATTCATCAAAATTCCTCGATCCAATTTAGTTGCATGTAGGTACTAGTCAGATCATATGTAATTCAAGACAAGATTTACGAATTAGAAGATTTCAAAATATGGATTTTACGGCAACAAACCAATTCATCTAGCTAGTAATCAGAAGCTACATCAGAAGCTTATCTTTGTCTCAATACATATTTCTTGTCAGTGATTGACCGCCCTTATTATCTATTCCTACACATTGGTATTGACGAAAGCTCAATCTATGAGGAAGAAATGTTGAGGATGGTTTATTATTGATAGAGAAATCGACTCAAGGTTCAGTTTCTTCAAATTTGTGATTGGGGACACTAAAATCTTTTTTTTTAAAAATAATTACCAAGCACAAAGTTTGAGTTGAATTGTTTTCTATTGGAGTCAGAATTCATGGCATTTGTGAGAATTCAAAATGTATAAGGTGAATTTTATCCAAGCTCTTTCAGGTTCTTTGGTTGTTCTTGATTGGATTTTAATATCCCTTTCCTTCTCCGAGATCGTTATAGCCATCTTCTTTTGGTGAGTGAAGTACAAACAAAAATGAAGAGGCATTTTTTCGATGTTTGGTCAAGATTTTATCAAGATTTTGTTTGGTTAATGTTATTTATTTGTTCATTTTGGGTCTGGTCATTAGATTGGACCTGATTTAGGATATTAAAGATATTTTTATGTTATGAAAATGAGGATGAATAAAAAGTTTACTTATAGTTACTAATTTACCTATCATTAATTATTTTTGGTATAAAAAAGGTTTTATATATATATATATATATATATATACATATACATATAGATCAATTTTATTATGAATTGACGTAACCTTCTTTTTGTTTAACCAAATTAGTCAATAATGGTAGGTAAATTAGTAACTATAACTGCACTTTTTATTCATCCTAATTTTCATAACTTGAAAATATCGTTAATATTCTAAATCAGGTCCAATCTAATGACCAGACCCAAAAACAAAAAAAAATAAAAAACTTGACCAACCAAAAATTTGATAAAATCTGGACCAAACACCGAGAAAAATGCCTCTTAATCTTTGTTTGTACCTCACTCGCCAGAAGAATCTAGCTATAACGATCTCGGAGAAGGAAAGAGATAATAAAATCCAATCAAGAACAACCAAAGAACTTGAAAGAGCTTGGATAAAATTCACCTTATACATTTCAAATTCTCACAAATGCCATGAATTCCAACTTCAATAGAAAACAATTCAGCTCAAACTTTGTGTTTGGTAATTATTTTTTAAGAAAAAATTATAGTGTCCCCAATCACAAATTTGAAGAAACTGAATCTTGAGTCGATTTCTCTATCAATAATAAACCATTCTCAACATTTCCTTCCTCATAGATTGAGTTTTCGTCAATACCACTGTGTAGGAATAAATATCAAGTGCGGCCAATCACTAACAAGAAATCTTTATTGAGACAAAGATAAGCTTCTAGTGTTGCTTCAGATTACTAGCTAGATGAATTGATTTGTTGCCCTAAAATCCATATGTTGAAATGTTCTAATTCGTAGATTAGGAATTTGGGTCTTCTCCAATTTTTAATATAGATTTAACTTTCGTTAGTAGATCTTGTCTTGAATTATATATGATCTGATTAGTACCTACATGCAACTAAACTGGATCTACTATCAATTTAGCTAAGAAAAGAATGAAAATCACAAAGTAGAACAAATTTATTGCTTGCCATTAGAGAGAATTGTGTAATTGCTACAACAATGAATGTAGAGAATGAGCTAATACTCTACTTTATATACATGCCCTATCTAATAGTTGTACACTAACAACTAATCTAATCTTCTAACTAACAATTATTGAATGGTTGTTATAGCTGACATTTAACAGATTCCTTGATATCTAAATTATGTGATCAAGTCAAAACTTCTACTTCATTACTCCCCCTCAAGCTAGTGGGTATAAAAACATCTAAGACTCAAAACTTGGATATTAAATATTCATGTTGTGATCTGAATAGCCCCTTTTTTCATGATAATAACTTGCTGCTCATGTATGCCTAAAAGCAAACATCTGGTCGCGTTAGTATTAGGTAGAGCAATTTTCTAATCAACCTTTGATATGACCAAATGTCTTCTAATACTAGATCATCAACTGTTCCTATTACTTCATCAACTTTTTAAGTTTTCAGTTTTGTATTGGTGTCTATTGGTATCCAGGATGACTTGGATCTATTGAGACTTACTTTCTCAATCATCTCTATGGCATACTTTCTTTGATTCATCAAAATTCCTCGATCCAGTTTAGTTGCATGTAGGTACCAATCAGATCATATGTAATTCAAGACAAGATTTACCAATGAAAGTTAAATCTATATTGAAAAATGGAGAAGGCCTAAATTCCTAATCTACGAATTAGAAGATTTCAAAATATGGATTTTAGGGCAACAAATCAATTAAACTAGCTAGTAATCAGAACCTACACTAGAATCTTATCTTTGTTTCAATACTGATTTCTTGTCAGTGATTGGCCACCCTTGCTATCTATTCCTACACTATAGTATTGACGATAGCTCAATCGATGTGGAATAAATGTTGAGGATGGTTTATTATTGATAGAGAAATTGACTCAAGGTTCAGTTTCTTCAAATTTATGATTGGGGACACTAAAATCTTTTTTTTTTTTTTAAATAATTACCAAACACAAAGTTTGAGCTAAATTGTTTTCTATTGGAGTCAGAATTCACGGCATTTGTGAGAATTCAAAATGTATAAGGTGAATTTTATCCAAGCTCTTGATTCTTTGGTTGTTATTGATTGGATTTTAATATCCCTTTCCTTCTACGAGATCGTTATAGCCAACTTCTTTTGGCGAATGAAGTACAACCAAAGATGAAGAGGCAGTTTTCTCGGTGTTTGGTCAACATTTTATCAAGTTTTTGTTTTGTTAAAGTTTTTATCTTTTCGTTTTTGGATCTGGTCGTTAGATTGGACCTGATTTAGGATATTAACGATATGATTTAAAAGTGCAGTTATAGTTACTAATTATCTATCATTAATGATTTTTGTTATTATAAAAAGTTTCCATATATATATATATATATATATATATATNTGAATTGATGTAACATTTTTCATTTTTTTTACCGTAAAATCAATGATGATAGGTNTTGTTTTCTATTGGAGTCAGAATTCACGGCATTTGTGAGAATTCAAAATGTATAAGGTGAATTTTATCCAAGCTCTTGATTCTTTGGTTGTTATTGATTGGATTTTAATATCCCTTTCCTTCTACGAGATCGTTATAGCCAACTTCTTTTGGCGAATGAAGTACAACCAAAGATGAAGAGGCAGTTTTCTCGGTGTTTGGTCAATTTTTATCAAGTGTTTGTTTTGTTAAAGTTTTTATCTTTTCGTTTTTGGATCTGGTCATTAGATTGGACCTGATTTAGGATATTAACAATATGATTTAAAACTGCAGTTATAGTTACTAATTATCTATCATTAATGATTTTTGTTATTATGAAAAGGTTCCATATATATATATATATCAATTTCATTATGAATTGATGTAACATTTTTCATTTTTTTTACCGTAAAATCAATGATGATAGGTAAATTGGTAACTATAACTATACTATTTATTCATCGTTCATTTTCATTACATGAAAATATCGTTAATATCCTAAATCAGGTCCAATCTAACGACCAGATCCAAAAATGAAAAAAAAACTTGACGAAACAAACACTTGATAAAATCTTGACCAAACACCAAGAAAAACACCTATTCATCTTTGTTTGTACTTCACTCACCAGAAGAATCTAGGTATAACGATTTCGGAGAAGGAAAGAGATATTAAAATCCAATCAAGAACAACCAAAGAACATGAAAGAGCTTGGATAAAATTCAACTTATACATTTCAAATTTTCACAAATGTCATGAATTTCGACTCCAATAGAAAACAATTCAGCTTAAACTTTGTGCTTGGTAATTATTTTAAAAAAAAGTATTGTGTCCCCAATCACAAATTTGAAGAAACTGAACCTTGAGTTGATTTTGTCGACCATATCAGATAAGATTCCAAATTATATCTGATATGATTCCAAATAGACAATATTTTAATCTAACTAAGCACAATCACACCATTGATATTGTGCAAGATATAATATGATATTGTACTAGAATCATGCTTGTACCTTTGTATATAAATAGTGGATAGTTTATCCATTGTAAAGCATAGAAATACAGAATAGTTTTCAACTCTTTTTGGTCTCTGATCTATCAATTGTTATCATGGTATCAAGAGCCTAATTTTTTCCCAAAAACTAGTTTAATTTGCTCCTTATTGTTGTTTGATTTCTATCATCGGATATCTCTTGTCTTTCTAATGGAGTCACATCTTAAAGACATTTTGTCTACCAAATTTGATGGAAAAAATTATTCGATGTGGGAATTTCATTTCCGGATCTTTGTTCAAGGGAAAAGCTTGTTTTTGAGCCAAATGAAGACAAGGAAAAACAAGTTTGGCACGGTAACAATGCTCGTGTAATTTCGTGGATCCTTAATTCTGTATATGCAGATGTTGCACTCAGTCTGCATCCGTTCAACTTGGCAACAGAGATGTGGAAGCATCTCAAAAAGGTATATTCTCAATGTAATCATGCTCAGGACTTTGAGTTGGAACATAATCTTTCAAAATACAAACACGGGAGATAAAGACATTTGGAGTTTTTATTCGGGACTTATGGAAATCTGGTCAGAACAAGATCAAAGCATTGGAGGAAACCTTTCTTCCACAAGCTTTAAGGAAGTTATGTTGGAGAGGAAGAAGACTTGAGTTGTCCAATTTGTCATGAAATTGAGACCTGACTTTGAGCCTATTAGAGCTAACATTCTTAACAAGGAAACTCTTCTAGACATCAATGTAGTTTTTGGAGAACTCATTTGTGAGGAGACGTGCATCAATACTCTAGCATCCATGGATTCATCCTACACAATTGACGCGGCTATGTATACATCAAAAGGTACCCATAAATCATATAATCAATGCTCATTTCAAAAGTCTGGACCAGAATACTTTGAGTGCAAAAAGTATGGCCATATTGTGTCACATTGCAAGAAAAGAAACATATGCAATTATGGTAAGAAGCCTGACCATATAATTCTGGAGTGCAATCGACGCCTAAACACGCGTCAAACAAAGCACAAAGCTTATCAAACGTCTGAAGCTTATGTGAGTCAAGCAAAGATCACAACATCTTCTTTGAATCCGCAAGCACTTCAAAAGATGATACAAGATTCAGTTGCAGCTGCTCTCCCTGGGGCTATTTCCAGTTCTCTCACTGTTGCCTATTCTGGTAAGAACTTAAATAAGAATTCAAAAGTTTGGCATATAGATTCGGCTGCGTCTAACCATATGACAGGAGATATCCATAATTTACACTCTTTATCAACTCCATCATAAAATCATCTTATTTTCACAGCCAATGGTGATACTTTTCCTGCCTCTAAGATTGAAAAATCATCTTGCTTCACTAATGTCCTTTTTGTCCCTAAACTTACTGTTAATCTTATTTTAGTTGGACAACTGGTGGAAAAAAATTGCCTTGTTATTTTCTCACGTCTTGGTTGTGTTGTTCAGAATCTGGAGACAGGGAAGATGATCGCCAAGGGTCGTAAAGTTGGGAGAATGTTCCAGTTGTCCATGTCTGAAACACCTTACCATGCATGTTATCTATCTGCCACTAAATGAGACATCACTAACTCAAATAAATTATGGTACTTGTGGCATCATCGTCTTGGACGTACATGCTCAAAAACTTTCTTCCATGCTACAATATTGTGTTCATTCGAATAAGAAATCATGGGTTTTGTCATTAAAATTACCTTGTGAAAATTTTGCTAAATCCAAAAGTCATAAACTTCCTTTTTCTTGTAGTACTACTTCATACAACTCTACTTTTGGTTTGATTCACAGTGATGTATGGGGTCCTGCACCAATTTCATCTAGATTAGGGTATCAATATTTTATCTTGTTTATTGATCATGTTTCTCGATATACATGGGTGTTATTATTTAGAAACAAAAGTGAAGTTCCTAAAATCATACAACAATTTGTCACCTATGTTGAGACTCAGTTCGATAAACGAATAAAAAAATTTCGATCTGATTCAGGTGGGAAATACATGAAGTCAGAACTCATAGACTTTTTCAAAGAGAGAGGCATTACTTCACAACACTCTTGTCCATACACACCTGAGAAAAATGGGTTTGTAGAAAGAAAAATTACGCACGTTATTCTTGATACATCAAATGTTCCTAAAATATTTTGGGTTGAAGCCATCCAAACTTTTGTCTATTTAATAAAAAGACACACCATTACCATTAACAAAGATGATAGTCCATATTCCATTCTTTTTGGTAAACTCACTGAATATTCTCATCTAAAAGTTTTTGGTGGTGTGTGTTTTGTCCATTTACCTAGACATGAACGTCATAAATTATATGCTAAAGCTGTGAGGTGTGTTTTCCTGGGTTATAATGATGTTCAAAAGGGTTATCTTTGTTATGATTCTTCTAGACGATAGTTGCGGGTTTCCAGACATGTAATTTTCTTTGAGCATTTGTTTGCTTACCCTATTACCTCTTCAACAAAATCAATGTCTCCTTTCTGTACAAGTTTGAGAATCAGCAGGTACAAAATCGTACATCTCCCAACAAAGACCCTAATGGTATTACTGATGATCCTGATCAATCAGATGCATTCCCTACGGATAATTTAGGTAATAGTACTTTGTCACATAATTCATTGAATACCTCTTTCACTGACTCATCTGACAACAATGATTATTCTGATGGTGAACCTGTACCAAGTGACCGAATAAATTCTTCCATTCCTTCTCTTCGTCACTCTGAAAACATCTGCCCCAGATCAATATGGATACTCTCCAGGTAGATACGATCGATCGTATGACTTACTTGCTATTATGAATAAAATTTTTGTCTCAACTACTTACCAACAGGCATCAAGTTATGACAGCTAGAAAAAGACAATGAAAGAGGAACTTTTGGCTTTAGAAGAAAATCTTACATGGGATTTGATATCTAAATTGGCTGAAGCTTCTGTTATTGGGAGAAAATGGATTTATTTTGTAAAAATGAAGTCTAATGGCACATTGGAGAGGTACAAAGCTCGACTAGTAGCTCAAGTATATAAACAATAATATGGCTTGGAATATGAGGAGACTTTTGCTCCTGTTGAAAAGATGACGGCATTTCGTGTGTTGCTCACTATAGCATCCATCAAACAGTGGAAACTTCATCAAATGGAAGTGAAAAATGCAATTTTGCACTGTGAACCACTTGAGGTTATATAAATGAAGTCTCTTCCAGGGTTCAACCAAGCTCAATTTGATCTGGTTTGTCGTATTTATAAATCTCTTTATGGTCTCAAGCAAGAACCACATGCATGGTTTGAGAAGTTTCGATCTACCATCATAAATGTTGAATTTTCCCAATCTGTTTCTGATTATTCATTATTCATTTGGCACTCCAATACTAGTATGACAATTTTACTATTTTATGTGGATGATATGATTATAACCGGCAATGATGAGAATGGAATAATGTAACACCCCGTATCCTAGATAGACCAGAATGAAGATTTTCAGAAGTGCAGGTGCCACCTACGGATCGTAGGTTGGACCACGGCTCGTGGACAAGGTCTGTAGAATGTGGTCTACAGAAGAAAAAAAAACTCCAGAAAACCTCGACCATAGGTGTAACCACGGCTCGTGGACCAGGTCCGTGGAACGTGGTCCGCAGAAAAAAACCCTCCGACCCACGGCCAGGACGTACGGACCGTAGGTTGAACCACGGTCCATGAACCAGGTCCGTGAAACACGGTCCGGAGAACCCATCCTCTGAGCCGAACGACAGCTGACCAGGATGGACCGTAGGGTGGACCACGGTCCGTAGACTAGGTCCATCGGTTGGTCCCCATAGCTTTTAAGTCAGGGTCTTTTAGGTATTTTCCCTATGCGTTGGACCCCTAAACTACGTCGTTTAGACCCTAAATTATGAGATTTTAGTCATTTTAAGCCTAAAAACAAAATTAGAACTTACCTTAGTCAAAATAATTAATCAAAACTTAGAAAATTATAGCTTGAGAGGAGAAAAGAGGTCAAGAACCCTAGTTCAAGAACACAAAAAGATTCCATCAATTCCAGCCCCAAAATCGAAAAATTTCTCTGTGGAATTAGTTACCAGGTATGTGGGATTTCACTAGTGGGTTCCTTTCACCCATTAGGTCCCTAGTTTTCAATCAGTTTCTTGATTCCCTTATTATGACTACACCTAGGGTTTCTTGAATGATTAAGATTATTGGGTTCTTAGCTATTAGAATGATCCAAATGAGATTTGTATGTTAATATTCAGTCTATTGCATGAATTTTAGAACCCTAGGTATGTAGTTCTTTAGTTCTTGAATTACACGTGCTAGGCAAGATATTTCAATTATTCCAGATATATGTGCCTCAGTCTTAAATGTGTCATTATTAGTTATTTATGTGCATTCTCAGTTTGCATGTCATTTTGAGCTATCCAGTATATCACATAAATTCAGTCATAATGTGTTAATCACTTAATCCATTAGGAATAGCATAATACCGAGTTGGACTAGGGTCAGTCACCCATATAGTCCCAGAATTATGAGCCACATAGGTTGTAAGTTCCCTCTGTGGGCATCATTTTAGTGATCACGCCAGCATGCCTCTATACCATTGGCTGGGTGTATTGGGTCCTCTCGATGGGGTGTATACATCGGACTCCACATTTAGCTTATGTGGTTTTATTATCGGTTATTAGTAACTCCCACAGTTCAGTCAGATTCCATTGCATTGACCACATTTCAGTACAGTTCAATATTCAGTCTCAGCATGTTATAATTTGGTCATTGCATTCAGTTAGCTCAATATCTATATCATTTTCAGATTATGCTCTTGTTTTATTGCTAGTTTAGTTATATGTTTATTTCAGCTTTACTCTATCATACATGCTCAGTACTTTTCAAGTATTGACGCATAATCTGCGTTACATCTTCTCGTGATGTAGGTTCAAATTCTCAGCATCCAGATCACGCTTAGATCGGTTCCCGATCTCCAGTTCAGCAGCATCAGGGGTGAGTCCCCATTCTTCTAGGACAACAGTCATGTTATCTTTTCATTATTTCAGTCTTTTAGTTTCAGTTTTACTAGACTTATCTGGGACATGTCTCAACACTTCTAGTTAGTTAGAGGCTATTTTTAGACATAGTTAGATTGAGCTTAGTATTTGCGTTGATGTTTCTTTTGTATTAAACTCTAAGATTTGATATTCAGTTTTAGTATATGGGGTCACTTGTGATCCAAGGTCTCGTGTCCGCGTCTCGGGTGTAGCTTAGGCGTGACAAACTTGGTATCAGAGCCCTAGGTTTAAGAGTCCTAGGATGTCTGAAAAGTCGCACTAAGTAGAGTCCTTTTCATCAGTGTGAAGTGTACCACATCTAATGAGAGGGCGGCTACAAAGTGTTATAGGAAAAATCTTCATTTCCTTGTTACTCTTATCGTGCGTAAGGTATGATCTAATTCCATTCTAACTTGACGTTCTATGTTTCAGTGATCATGCCTCCTCGTAGAGCTAACGCCAGGAATGCGAATGCCAAAAAGTAGGGGTGTGCACTATTTGGGTTAAACCGAATAACCAAACCAAATCATAACAAATTTTTATTTGGATTGGTTTTTTGGATTAATAAATTACTTTGTTTGGTTTTTTGGTTTGGTTTCGGATTTAAAAAAATAAAACCGAAAAAACCGAATTATATCTATCACTTTCTATCTCTCTCTCTATATGTGTGTGTATATATATATATATATATATATATATAGGCTTAGAATTAAGTTGGAGTTAACCACTTTGTACCTTTTTGGTTATTCCCTTTCACGATGATTACATTTATATTTTATGCTTGAACATCTATAATAGGTATACTTATAAATATTGTGTTTTAAGTTTTTCTTATGATTTATATTAGAAAGTATATTTAAGGGATTCAATAATATTACTTTGGTTATGTTATTAATTATTGACATAACAGAATAACCAACCGAAAAGAACCGAACCAAATAGAGAAAAACCAAACCAAACAAACTTTATTTTGATTCGGATTGGGTTACACTTTTACAAAACCAAAAACCAAAAAATCCAAACCGAATAGTGCAAAACCAAATTGAAAAACCGAATGCACACCCCTACCAGGAACGCAAACGCAGCTCCTCTAATCCCATATCAAGAAGTTTCGAATGCAGAATTCTGGAACACCATTCAGATGTTGGCTCAAAGCATTGCCAACCAGAACAATCAGTGGGCTCCAGCTTCGGCAAATGCTAATGTTGAGTCGGCTGCAGCTAGAGTGCGAGATTTTGTCAGGATGAATCCGCCAGAGTTCTTAGGATCGCAGATTGGTGAGGATCCCCAAAACTTCATTGATCAGGTCAAGAAGATCTTTGAAGTGATGCAGGTAACTGGGAATGATCGGGTGAGTTAGCATCTAACTAACTTTAGGATGTAGCTCATATCTGGTATACTCAGTGGAAGGAGAATAGGGGTACAGATGCAACTCCTATCTCTTGGGATTGCTCTAGTGAGACCTTTCTCGACTATTTTTTCCCAAGACCAAAAGCTCAGGAATTTATGAACTTAAGGCAAGGTAGTATGACAATCCAAGAGTATGGGCTCAAGTTTACCCAACTCTCCAAGTATGCTCCTCACATGGTTGCTGATCCCAGGGCTCAGATGAATACGTTTCTATATGGAGTGTCAGACTTGGTGAAGACAGAGTGTAGAAATACTATGTTGCTGGAAAATATGAGCATCTCTAGGCTCATGACTCATGCTCAGCAGGTTGAGGGTGATAAGCTTAAGGAACAGGCAAATGAGAATAAGAAAGCTAGGACAGGAAACTATGACTATTCTCAACAGAAATCGGGTGGTGGAAATCGCTCGTAGTATCAGCAGAAGTCTTCAACTCCAGCACTTTCATCAGCTAATGTTCTATCCTCGAAGTTCAGACAAGATCAGAAAGGTAGGGCATCAGGCTCTAAGTCTCAGGGAAGTGTTTCAGGAACCAAAACCTACCCAACTTGCCCTAAGTGTGGTAAGAACCATCCAGGCGAGTGACTTGCAGGAAAGGAATGATGTTTTGGGTGTGGTCAGTCTTGTCACAGGTTGATGTATTGTCCTTCTAAACAGGGTCAATGAGGCAATGCTAATCGAGCCCAGTCTAAAACTTCAGCAGCACCAGCAGGTCACCCAACTCAGTAGGGTAACTCATCTGGTACAGGTGGCGGTCGGCGCCAAAATAGGTTGTATGCTCGCCAGGATCAAGAAGATTCTCCTGATGTTGTCATTGGTACGTTACGAGTCTTTGATCTAGATGTTTATGCTTTGTTAGATCCAGGGGCTACTCTTTTCTTTGTAACTCCTTATATAGAAGTTAAGTTTGATGTTAGTCCAGAAACTCTCTCAGAACCTTTCTTAGTCTCTACTCCAGTCGGTGACCCAGTTATAGCTAGACGAGTATACATAAATTGCCATGTTACAGTCTCTCAGAAAGTCACCTCAACAGATCTTGTAGAGTTATAAATGGTAGAATTCGATGTCATTCTAGGCATGGATTGGTTACATTCCTATTATGGCTCAGTCGATTGCAGAACTAGGATTGTTCGTTTTCAGTTTCCAGACGAACCAATCTTAGAATGGAAGGGTAGTAGCTTAGCGCCTATAGGTTGATTCATTTCTTACCTTAAGGCCAGAAAGATGATCTCTAAGGGTTATCTCTATCATCTAGTTCGGGTTAAGGATTCAAGCTCCGAAACCCCAACTCTTGAGTCAGTTCCTGTGGTTAATGAGTTCCCAGAAGTGTTTCTAGAAGATCTTCCCGGAGTTCCTCTCGATAGGGAAATCGACTTTGGAATTAATCTCCTTCCAAATTCCCATCCTATCTCTATTCTTCCTTACAGAATGGCACCAGCTGAGCTTAAGGAATTGAAGGAGCAGTTGAAAGACCTTCTATCTAAGGGCTTCATCAGACTTAGCATTTCGCCATGGGGTGCACCAATGTTGTTCGTAAAGAAGAAAGATGGTTCTCTCAGAATGTGCATTGACTATAGGTAGTTGAACAAGGTCACAATCAAGAATACGTATCCCATCCCTAGGATTGATGACTTGTTTGACCAACTTCATGGTGCTAGTCATTTCTCAAAGATAGACCTCAGATCGGGTTCTCATTAGCTTAAAGTCAGAGATAGTGACATTTCAAAGACAACCTTCAGAACTTAGTATGGTCATTATGAATTTTTAGTTATGTCATTTGGACTAACCAATGCTCCTGCAGCTTTCATGGACTTGATGAACAGGGTGTTCAAGAAGTACTCGGACTTGTTCGTTATCGTCTTTATTGATGATATCCTCATTTACTCTAGAAATGAGAAAGAACATTTGAGTCATTTGAGAGTTGTTATGCAAACTCTCAAAGATCGCCAGTTATTCGCCAAATTTAACAAGTGTGAGTTTTGCTTGCAGTCGGTTACTTTTCTTGGGAATATTGTGTCTAGTGAAAGGATTCGAGTAGATTCCCAGAAAATAGAAGCAGTGAAACAATGGCCCAGACCTACCTCTCTTGCAGATATCAAAAGTTTCTTGGGTCTAGTGGGTTATTAAAGAAGGTTTGTGGAAGAATTTGCATCCATAGCCTCACCATTGACTAGGTTGACTCAGAAGATGGTCAAGTTTCAGTGGATGGTCAAGTTTCAGTGGTCAGATGATTGTGAGAAAAGCTTCACAGAATTGAAAGCTAGGTTGACTACAACTCCTGTTTTGACTCTACCAGAGGGTCCAGATGGTTATGTGATTTATTGTGATGCATCCAGAGTCGGCCTAGGTTGTGTGTTGATGCAACGATGTAAGATTATAGCTTATGCTTCCAGACAACTTAAGGTGCATAGAAGAATTATCCAACTCATGACCTCGATCTTGCAGTTGTGGTGTTTGCACTCAATATTTGGAGACACTACATGTATGGTGTTCATGTAGATGTGTTCACAGACCATAAGAGCCTTCAGTATGTGTTCACCCAGAAAGAGTTGAATCTTCGCCAAAGAAGATGGCTTGAGTTCGTCAAGGATTATGACATGAGTGTGCATTACCATCCTGGTAAGGCAAATGTAGTAAAGGATGCCCTTAACAAACTATCTATGGGTAGTGTAGCTCATGTTGATGAATAAAGAAAAGAGCTAGCCAAGGATGTTCACAGACTTGCTCGCCTAGAAGTTCGTCTTATGAGCATATCAGATGGTGGCGTAAATTTTCAGAATAGGGCAGAATCTTCATTGGTAGTAGAGGTTAAGGAAAATCAAGACAATGATCTGATATTGATCGAACTCAAGGGTACAGTCCATCAATAGAGAGTTGAGGTATTCTCCTAAGGTGGAGATGGTGTGCTTCGCTACCAGGGTCGATTATGTGTTCCTATCGTGGGTGAGTTGAGACAACATATTCTTGCAGTAGCCCATAACTCCAGATATTCTATTCATCCAGGCGCCACTAAGATGTACCGCAACCTGCGGGAAGTCTATTGGTGGAATGGTATGAAAAGAGATATAGCAAATTTTGTGGCTAACTTCCTAAATTGCCAGCAAGTTAAGGTAGAACATCAGAAACCAGGGGGTATGACTCAAGAGATCGACATTCCTACTTGGAAGTGGGAAGTGATCAACATGGATTTCATCACAGGTTTACCTCGTACTCGCAGACAACAAGACTCCATTTGGGTGATAGTTGACAGAGTTACTAGGCCTTGTCGCTTTTTGGCAGTCAAGACTACAGATTTGGCAGAGGAATACGCCAAGCTTTTCATTAATGAGGTAGTTAGGTTGCATGGGGTTCCTTTGTCTATCATCTAAGATAGAGGTCCTCAGTTTACCTCTCATTTTTGGAAGTCATTTTAGAAAGGTCTTGGTACTCAAGTTAATCTTACCACAACATTTCACCCACAGACTGATGGTCAGGCAGAGCGTACCATTCAGACCTTAGAGGACATGTTGAGAGCTTGTGTGATCGACTTCAAGGGTAGTTGGGACAATCACCTTCCTTTTATTGAGTTTGCCTACAACAATAGCTACCATTCCAGCATTCAAATGGCCCTTTGTGAGCCATTATATGGGCGTAGATGTAGATCTCCGGATGGTTGGTTTGAAGTATATGAAGCAACCTTGATAGGTCCAGATTCAGTTCATGATGCTATGGAAAAAGTGCAACTCATTAGAGATAGACTTAAGACAACCCAGAGTCACTAGAAATCTTATGCATATGTAAGAAGAAGGGAACTAGAGTTCCAAGTTGATGATTGGGTTTTCCTAAAAGTGTCACCTATGAAGGGGGTGATGACATTTGGCAAGAAAGGGAAGCTCAGTCCCAGAGAAGTAGGCTCTTACCGTATCTTGAAAAAGATTGGTAAAGTGACTTATGAGCTAGAGTTGCCAGGAAATTTAGTAGCAGTGCATCCAGTCTTTCACATTTATCTATTGAATAAATGTATGAGTGATCCAGCATTCGTAGTGGCATTAGAGAGTGTGGCTGTAAAAGATAGTCTTTCTTATGAGGATGTACCAGTTGAGATTCTTGATCGTTAGGTTAGAAGATTGAGAAACAAGAAAGTCGCTTAAGTCAAGGTTTGGTGGAGGAGTCAGTCCGTAGAGGGAGCTACTTGGGAATCAGAAGCAACAATAAAAGCCAAGCATCCTCATCTCTTTCCTTTCGAATCCATTCCAGCTTGAGGTAATAGTTCCTCTTCAATTTTTCAGTCATTCATGCGTAGATTCAGTCTTAGTAGCATGTTCCTTCAGTTTGTACTTGAATTTTCAGCGTATTTGCATCTTTTGGAACTCAGTTCAGTTAGAAATCAGTTTTCAGCGTTTAGTGGTAGGGTTTGCAGCTCTTTCCCTCAATTCACTCTAGTTTAGTCTTCATTCGAGGACGAATATTCCCAAGGGGGAGATAATGTAAAACCCCGTATCCTAGATAGACCAGAATGCAGATTTCCAAAAGTGCACGTGCCACCTACGGATCGTAGGTTGGACTACGGCCCGTGGACAGGTCCGTAGAACGTTGTCCATAGAAGAAACCCCAAAAAACCTCGACCGTAGGTCTTACCACGGCCCGTGGACCAGGTCCATGGAATGTGGTCCGCAGAAAAAAAATCCCCCGATCCACGACCAGGACCTACGGACTGTAGGTTGAACCACGGTCCGTGAAATGTAGTCCATAGAACCCATCCTCTGAGCCCAATGATAGTAGACCAGAACGGACTGTAGAGTGAACCACGGTCCGTCAGTTGGTCCCGACAACTTTTAAGTCAAGATCGTTTTGGTCGTTTCCCTATGCGTTGGACCCCTAACCTACGTCGTTTAGACCCTAAATTATGAGGTTTTAGTCTGTTTAAGCCTAGAAACATAACTAGAACTTACCTTAGTCAAAATAATTAATCAAAACTTAGAAAATTAGAGCTTGAGAGGAGAAAAATGGTCAAGAACCCTAGTTCAAGAACCCAGAAAGATTCCATCAATTCCAGCCCCAAAACGAAAGATTTCTCTATAGAATTCGTCACCAGGTATGTGAGATTTCACTAGTGGGTTTCTTTCACCCATTAGGTCCCTAGTTTTCAGTCAGTTTCTTGATTCCCTTATTATGACTAGACCTAGGGTTTCTTGAATGATTAAGATTATTGGGTTCTTACCTATTAGAATGATCCAAATCAGATTAGTATGTTAATATTGAGACTATTGCATGAATTTCAGAACCCTAGCTATGTAGTTTTTTATTTCCTGAATTACAGGTGCTAGGCTAGGTATTTCAGTTATTCCAAATAGAAATGCCTCAGTCTTAAATGTGTCATTATCAGTTATTTATGCGCATTCTCAGTTTGCATGTCATTTTGAGTTATCCAGTATATCACAAAAATATAATCATAATGTGTTAATCACTTAATCCATTGGGAATAGCATAATACCGAGTTGGAATAGGGTCAGTCACCTATATAGCCTCAAAACTATGAGCCACGTATGTTGTAAGTCCCCTCTGTGGGCATCATTTTAATGATCATGCCAGCATGCCTCTATACCCTTGGCCGGGTGTATTGGGTCCTCTTGATGGGGAGTATACATCGGACTCCATATTTAGCTCATGTGATTTTATTATCGGTTATTAGTAGCTCCCACAGTTCAGTCAGATTCCATTGCATTGACCACATTTCAGTACAGTTTAGAATTCAGTCTCAGCATGTTATAATTTGGTCATTGCATTTAGTTAGCTCAGTATCTATATCATGTTTAAATTATGTTCTTGCTTTATTTATATGTTTATTTTAGCTTTACTCTATCATGCATGCTCAATACCTTTCATTTACTGACACATACTCTGCGCTACATATTCTCATGATGTAGGTTCAGATTCTCAACATCCAGATCACGCTTAAATCGGTTCCCAATCTCTAGTTCAGTATCATAGGTGGTGAGTCCTCATTCGTCGAGGACAATAGTCATGTTATCTTTTCATTATTTCAGTCTTTTAGTTTTAGTTTTGCTAGAATAAGCTGGGGCATGTCCCTACACTTCTAGTCGGTGAGAGGCTATTTTCAGACATAGTTAGATTCAACTTAGTATTTGAGTTGATATTTCTTTTCTATTAAACTCTCAGATTTGATATTCAGTTTTATTATATTATATGGGTATTCCCCATCATTTCAGAGTTTTGTATGATTAGCTTCCACAATTGTTTTATTTCTCAGTTTATCTTTAGTATGATTGGGGTCACTTGTGATCCTAGGTCCCATGTCCGCGTCTCGTGGGTAGCTCGGGGAGTGACATGCACAACTCAAGAATCTTCTTAATGCAACTTTCAAAATAAAGGACCTTGGCAGGTTAACATATTTTTGGGGGTTGGAGGTTGAATATTTGTAGGATGGTATCATGCTAAGCCAAAGGAAGTATGCAGAGTATCTTGCCACACAAGCATGTCTAAGTGATCAGATGGTAGCTTACACACCTATGGAGATAAATGTGAAGTACAAAAATGATGATGGTGACCCTCTTGTAGAACCAACACTGTACAGGAAGCTCATTGGTTGTCTAATTTATTTGACAATAACAAGACCTGACATCTCATATCCAGTGCAAGTCTTGAGCCAATTTGTTACAAATCCTTGTCAGCATCATTTTTCATCCCTCCTCAAAATCATTCTCTATGTTCGGAGTACAATTAATCGAGGTCTTTTCTTTCATTCAACATCATCTCTAAATCTCGAAGGGTATGCAGATGCAGATTGAGCAGGATGTCCAAACTCTCGAAAGTCTACGACAGGATGGTGTATGTTAATCAAACCATCACTTGTCTCATGGAAGTGCAAGAAGAAGCCAAGAATTTCAAGACCATCAACGGAGGTAGAATATAGATCAATGTCAGCTGCTTGCTCTGAAATTGTGTGAATATATCGATTGATGGCAGAACTTCATATCTTTGTTGATGGCTCCACTACATTACATGTTGACAATACTAGTGCAATACAAATAGCAATAAATTCGGTCCACCATGAGACCACAAAGCACATTGAAATGGACTGCCATTATATTTGAGAACATGTTGTTGATCAAGTCATCAGTCTTCGACATATCACGTCACATGATCAATTGGCAGACTTGTTTACAAAAGTGATGACAAGGAGCAGACACCAATTTCTATTATCCAAATTAATGCTTCTTGATAAGTAGCATCAAATTGAGAGGGGATGTTGACCATATCAGATATGATACCCAATCATATCTGATATGATTCCAAAACATATCTGATATGATTCCAAATATCTAATATGATTCTAAAAGATTCAGGACAATATTCTAATTTAACTAAGCACAATGACACCATTGATATTATGCAATATATGATATGACATTGTGCTAGAATAGTGGATAGTTTATCAATTGTAAGGCATAGAAATACAAAATAGTTTTCAACTTTTTTTTTGTCTCTGATTTATCAATTGTTATCAAATTTCTCTATTAATGATAAACCGTTCTCAACATTTCTCCCTCATAGATTGAGTTTTCGCCAATACCATTGTGTAGGAATAAATATCAAGTGCTGCCAATCACTGACAATAAATCTATATTGAGACAAAGATAAGCTTCTAGTGTAACTTCTGATTACTAGCTAGACGAATTGATTTGTTGCCTTGAAATCCATATTCTGAAATCTTCCAACTCATATATTAGGAATTTGGGTCTTCTCCATTAATCAATATAGATTTAACTTTCGTTAGTAGATCTTGTCTTGAATTATATGTGATCTGATTAGTACCTACATGCAACTAAACTAGATCTACTATCAGTTTATCTAAGAAAAGAATGAAAATCACAAAGTAGGAACAAATTCATTCCTTCCCTTTAGAGAGAATTGAGTAATTGCTACAACAATAAATGTAGAGAATGACCTAATACTTTCCATTATATGCATGCCCTATCTGACAGTTGTACACTAACAACTAAACTAATCTTCTAACTAACAATTATTTACTGGTTGTTATAACTGGCATTAAAAAGATACCTTGATATCTAAATAATGTGATCAAGTCAGAACACCTACTTCATTACTCCCCCTTAAGCTGGTGGGTATAAAAACATCTAAGACTCCCAAGTTGGGTACTAAATATTCATGTTGTGATCTGAATAGCCCCTTTGGCATGATATCTATTTGCTTCTCATGTATGCCTAAAAGCAATGTCTTGATCAATCCTTTTTAAATCTTTTCTCTAATGAAATGACAATTTATCTCTATGTTCTTAGTCCTCTCGTGGTATATTGAATTTCCTGCTATTTGCAATGCTGCTTTACTGTCATAAAAAAGATCTATTGAAATCTTTAGTTCTTCACCCAATTCTTTGTACAATCCAGCAAGTCATACTATTTTAGAAACATTTGAAGCGATACTCATGTATTCTGATTCGACTTTGCTTCTTGAAATGGTTTTTTGTTTCTTGAACTTCTAGGAAATCTAAAACTCACCATGTTTGATCAAGAGTCATGTTACTGACCTTCTGGTATTGGGACATGATGCCTATCTGCATCACAATACCTTATCAATTCGCTTTCACTTTTGGTACTCATCGAAATTCCCATAGCAGGTTACCTTTTAATGTACCTTACTACTTTTCGTGTTGCTTCTATGTGAGATTTGTTGGGTTTATGTAAGTACTGACTTAATGTTTAAACAACAAAGCAAGCATCTGGTCTTGTTAGTAATATGTAGAGCAATTTTCCAATCAACCTTTGATATGATCAAATGTCTTCTAATACTAGATCATCAATTGTTCCTGTCACTTCATCCACTTTTTTAGTTGTCTGTTTTGTATTGGTGTGTATTGCTATCAAACACAATATATCCAATAAATAAAATAATAAAATCAAGTAAAAGTCAATATAACAAAGCTCGAATTCTGGTTAGTCCCCAGAGGAGTCGCCAGAGATGCCACACCCCTTTTTGCGCATAGCGGCGGAAGGGTTTTTCCAATCTAAGTGACAATATTGAATTAGGGATTTATGTTATTTTTTCAGAGTCGCCACTTGGAATTGAGTTCTGGTGTTCCAAGTCACCTTTTTGTTTAATCCCTAATCAAAAGGAAATGACTCTTTATTTGGTTTGCGAACTAGAAATTCGGGTAAGGAATTCTGTTGACCGAGGGGAAGGTATTAGGCATCCCTCGAATCCCGTGGTTCTAGCACGGTCGCTTTTATTGACTTATACTTATCTTGATATATTTTTGGATAATTTGTATAGGCTATGATTTGCTCGCATTTTTATTGTTGAATTTTGATTTGGTCTCAATCCATATGCATAACCGCATTCTTGGTCTTGACATTTAGAGACATAATTGTCTTCTTTCTATCACACCTAATAATCTATTTTTTCTATAAGTCTCTACTCTAGATTAATAAAATTTAATTATATTATTGGACAAGGTACATCACTGCATCCTTGATCATTATTTTTTATGTCTAAAAAAAGATGCGTAACTGCATTCTTAATCGAAACAAATAATTTTAACGTACCTAAAAGTTTGTCTAATGTTAAAAGAAAATACTTAGTCTTATTTTTGTGAATTCTAGACAACTAATCTTTTATTTTATTGTTTTATTAATCGATGATATTTTTAATCAAATAGTTCTCATGACAAAGAATTCAACTAATCTGAAATAGAGTAAATTCCAGTTTAACAACATAACATATTTGTGTGTTTATTGGGTAATGACCCATTTATTATAGGTAAATTAAATAGACAATTAATATAAACATTAAGGTATGACAATACTATAAAAACCGATAGGTTAGGCACGATAAAATTAAACAACAACAATTCTTGCATAATGATAGGATTTTATTCATCTTTAGGGATTTGCACTAGGAAATAACATAAATATAACTCAAGATGTCAATGTTCATTTCAATCAAATTATGACTGTAACAAAATATAAGAAAATATATCACATAGTTGCATCAAATTCCATGAATAAATTAAAGATTTAAGGCAAAGTTATACCTCAAATGAAGAAAATATGTACCGCAAAACCTTAATCGAAGCTCGATGAAAACACCCACAAATGTTTGTTTATGTGGATGTATATTGTTTTTTTTTCTTTTCTTTGGTTGCTAATGGTTGTGTATTTGGAGTATGTGATTGTATGTTTTGGATTATTTTTTTTTTCAGAATGTTGTGCGTGTGTGTTGCTTTTTTCTCATATTTTTTTTTGGTTTTTGCGTCTCCTTTTTTTTTCTTCTAATTGTGTTGGTGTAGAAGTATATAGGTGTAGGGTGTGAAATTGTGGTGGGGTCGTGGAGGAAAATGTGAGGTGAGTGGGGGTAATGTAGTGGGGTAGTGAGGTAGTGTGGGTAGTTTAGGTTATTATATTTATTAAATTAAATATATATATAAAAACCATAATAATAAAAGTATTAATTAATTATTTTGAATTAATAAAATATGAGAAAAATCAAATAGCTAGTCTAAAAATATAATTAAGAAATACTAGCTTATTTATTAAAATTTAAATTAAAAGAAAACATATATTTTTTGTAGTTTTTCAATCTTCTAAAATAAACTTACTAAAATACGATGAAAAATAAAATATTTAATTTATATATAAAAGCAATATTTATGTACTAAAAATAGTGCAATACCTTAAATTCGGTCAAAAATTATGTGTCTACACAATGAATGATCCAAGCTACTATGCACAAAACCAAATGTAAGTGTGCAGTAGGTTGAGGAAGAGAAGTTGAGGGATAGGGATGAGCTTAGAAACAAGAAAGTTCAGACAAGGAATGAGTCCAAACAACAAAGGAGTAATGTGAATCGTTCTTCCTTTCACCAAAATCAAAAAGGACCTGCTCCATCATCTGCCAGTGCACCTGCACCCAGAAACAAAGGTGAGTATAATGATTAGAATTCGCAGATCTTTAGAGCTAGACCTACACAGTCTCAGGGTAGTGTGGCACAAGGAGGTAACTGGGATCTGCATGTGCTAAGTGTTGTAGGAACCACCCAGGTAAGTGTCGTGATGGCTCGTCTGTTGTTTCAAGTGTGGTCAAGTGGGTCACTTCATGAAAGAGTGCCCTAAGAACCGACAAGGTAATGAGAATCAGGGCAATAGAGCCCAATCTTCCTTACTTGCACCACCAGACAGAGTTGCATCTAGAGGACCTACTTCAGGTGCAGGCAGAGGAGCAAACCGCCTATATGCTATCACCAGTCGTCAAAAGCAAGTGAATTTTCCAGATGTTGTCACTGGTATGATCAAAGTCTTTTCTCTTAATGTTTATGCTTTGCTAGACCCAGAAGTGAGTTTATCTTTTGTGACTCCTTATGTTGCAATGAATTTTGATGTTCTTTCTGAGAAACTTTGTGAACCCTTTTGTATTTCTACGCCTGTTGAGGAGTCTATTCTAGGCAAACAAGTCTATCGTGATTGTACCATTTCCGTCAATCACAAGAGCACGATGTCTGATTTAGTTGAGTTAGACATGGTTTATTTTGATGTCATTCTGGGTATGGACTGGCTTCATGCATGTTATGCCTCCATTGATTGTAGAACTCGAGTTGTCAAGTTCCAGTTTCCCAATAAGCCAATTATAGAGTGGAGTAGCAGTTCAACAGTGCCTAAGGATCGTTTTATTTCGTACCTTAAGGAAAGAAAATTACTTTCTAAGGGGTGTGTCTATCACTTAGTCTGAGTTAATGACTCCAGTGTTGAGATACCTCCTATTCAGTCAGTTCCAGTAGTAAAAAAGTTTCCAAAAGTCTTTCTAGATGATTTTCTCGGAGTCCCTCCTGAAAGAGAAATAGACTTCGATATAGATATTCTACCTGGTACTCGTCCAATATCTATTCCGCCATATAGAATGGATCGAGCATAGTTGAAAGAGTTAAGAGAACAATTGAAAGATCTCCTAGAGAAAAGTTTTATTCGACCAAGTGTCTCACCTTGGGGCACTCCGATCTTATTTGTGAGGAAGAAAGATGGTTCCCTTAGGATGTGTATAGATTACTGTCAGTTGAATAAGGTTACCTTCAAGAATAAGTATCCTCTTCTGAGAATTGATGATCTCTTCGATCCACTTTAGGGTGCCTCTTGTTTCTCTAAGATAGACCTCAGATCTAGCAACCATCAGTTAAGAGTAAGGGAATGTGATATTCCAAAGACAACTTTCAGGACTCGTTATTGTCATTATGAGTTTCTGTTAATGTTGTTCGGTTTAACTCATGCACCTGCAGCATTCATGGACCTTATGAATAGAATATTCAAGCCTTACTTAGATATGTTTGTTATCGTGTTCAATGATGACATTCTAATCTATTCGAGGAATGAGGATGATCATGCCCATAATTTCAGAATAGTCCTCCAAACTCTAAAGGATAGAGAGTTGTATGACAAGTTCTCTAAGTGTGAGTTTTGGCTTGATTTTGTGGCATTCTTAGGCCATATAGCTTCTGGTGATGGGATTAGAGTTGCCACTCAGAAAATAGAGAAAGTGAAGAATTGGCCTAAACCCACATCTCCGACTGATATTATGAGTTTCTTAGGGTTGGCTGGATACTATAAAAGGTTCGTAGAGGAGTTCTCAACTATTTCATCCCCTTTGAATAAGTTAACTAAGAAAACAATGAAGTTTCAATAGTCTGAAGCTTGTGAGAAAAGCTTTCGGGAATTGAAAAAGAGGTTGACTACTGCCCAAGTATTGACCTTACCAGAAGGTACGCAAGGCTTTGTTGTAAATTATGATGCGTCTAGAGTTGGTTTGGGTTATGTGTTAATGCAGAATAATCATTAGTGTCAGAGGTGAAAGAAAAGAAAGACCAAGACCCTATTGTCACGACTCAAGCCCACACCCCGAATGCGACACGGTGTACATGACTCCGAAAATTTTCATACAAGCCTCATAGAACATCATCACATAAGAACATAGGAAATAGTGTGGAATTTAAAACTTTTAATTCAAACAATCTAAAACCGTTATTTAAAACAGCGAAAGTCTAGACATAATCTCACATGGTCATCAAATACAATCGAGGTCTCAAAACAGGGTCACGACCCCTTTACAATAGAAAATCTAAAAAAGTATCCAGTATAATGAAAGACATGAAACATCAATAAAGCACTTGTCCTTGGATCCATGAGGACATACCACAAGCTTTGGAAGAAATCAATACAAGCTTTGACTAGAAGGAATCACCTCAAATGCCGAAAACTACACCTTGTAGTAAAATAGAAGAAATATGGGTTAGCACACAAAAATGTACTAAGTATGATAGCGATGCAAAAATCATGCTTTAAAAGGGACATTTTGGTTGAAAACCATGCTATATGCCAATTTGAGAAAACATCATGAACTTCAGTACAAAAGGCATAAGATACAACATATTCAACATATAAGCCATTACAACCCATTAGTATCTTCACCTTAAGCAACCCTAAGATATACTTTTGCAATGTAAGAATAGCATCTCATACTACTATTCCTACTAAGTACCACTTTGAGGCTACCATAGATGCACTAACCATTATTCATACTCATCTTTAGTCAATACTCATGCATAAGGATCATTCACATTTATTAAGTCATGACAAGGAAAGTAATTCATAATAACATTCCAAGTTAAGCATTCATCATTACATTAAGCATTTAAGTCAACATTCTCATTAGCTTCATTAAGAGCACATTCATTTCATTTAGACATTAAGACATTAGAGAATCACACCATAGAGCTCTCAAAGCCTACTCATGCAATGCATGAATGGCATCCTATAATACCACCCACACTTCATTGAACCTCTTAAGTAACCATAGTACGTACCTAACATGATGGGAATAAGTCCTAACCGATATAGACCATGAGAGCTAAATCATGGAATTCAGTGTCATGTCCCACACCGAAAAGTGTTGGTCTACTTGCCTAAGGTAGAACCGGTTACATTTTAGCTTAAGTGAATCCACTAGCTAATATCCTATGTGGGCACATAGTTATGGGATAAGAAATATATTCATTGAAACCCGGCTTAAACAAGGGGAAGGCTTCCATCTTACCATATCCACTTTGTGCTAAGCTTACATTCCCATAGAGCATTTCATTACTTTAACATTATTACTCATGAGAGGGTGTCATTGGACTAACGACCCTAGGTACATTGATTCACACATGAAAGGGTGCCATAAGCCTATCGATTCAAGGTACATTATTAGGATAGCTCATTGAATCCTCATGAAAGGGTGTCATAAGCCTACCGATTCAAGGTTTATCATTATCATTTATGGAAGGGTGCCATAAGTCTACCGATCCAAGTTTCATTATTATCATGCATGGAATGTTTCCATTAGCCTACCGATCCAGGACACATTATTAGAATAGTTCATAGACTCATCATGCAAGGGCAACCAACATTAGGTCTACCGATTTAAGACAAAGCCTAGCATACTTCATTAATCGTTTATGAAAGGACTACCACCATTAAGTCTACCGATTTAATGTTCATTAAGTAAAGATACATTAGTTACACAAGAAGAGTATGCCCTAAGACTACCAATTCAATATGTAACAGTCAATATCACTTTCATTTACACAAGAACAGGATGCCCTAAGCCTACCAATTCAAGGTGTAACATTAAATTGAAGAAGCCTTTCACATTATATCATCATCATTCATAAGTGTATAATTGAGAATAACCTTTCAATTATAACACAATTGCATTGTAGACATGATCACATTACTTTCATTGAAATCACAAACCATATACGTAGCATCATGATTATGCAACATTCTTAATAACTTGCCCTTCAAGGCCATGAATCACAATTCACCAACACACGTAGATTACTACAATTTAGGCATAAATAATGACATAAATCAATAAAATAAATCAATATAGACTTAATCTCTTCACATGTTTCCATAATCAATCAATCCCAAATCATAAATTCACAATTCAGTATTTTGGGGAATCATGGGTTCATGGGGGAATTTCATCATAAATCGACATTAATTATTCAAGTCAATCATAATTCACCATAAAATAATCATTGAAAACGTTTTGAAATTGAATCCATGACTTAGATTGAAACCCTAACTTTTGAGGGATTTTGGAAACTTTGAAATTATGTTTTGAAGGGCTCATTGGATGGAAACTAACCAAGGATGAAGACTACCATACCTTTATTGAAAAACTCCACGAAATTGAGTGAGAAAGATGAACTCTTATACTCCAAATCTTCACTTCTTCTTCTCCAATGGAGGTTTCTAGAGAGAGAATTATTTTGGAGAGGAGGTGGTTTCTTTTTTGAGTTTTGGGAATAACGCATTTTAAAAGGTGTTTAATAATTTAAATAGCCTTAAATAACTCTAATAAAACAATATAAACCATCCCCAACCCATAACTAATTAATTTGGAATTTACTAGATTGCCCCTCTAATGGCCGAATCTAGGCAACTTTTCAGTGGTGACCTACGCCCACCAACTCACGGACCGTGAGTGGGGTGACGCCCCGTACTCCATGTCCGTTATTTGGTTCAGAGACTTGACATTTAGGGTTCTTGACCTATAGACCTCCCCCATGGGCGTGGATGGACCTACGGGGTGTAGGTCTCATCCGTAGGTCCTCATTTGTTTGACAGCTTTTGTTCTTTAGCAGCTTTATGGGTTAGACTTTAGGGTCCTCCTCAAGGACCCTTGGTTGGTCTTTGGGGAGTCGTACCCTTACGTTTAACCCCTCAAACTAAGCTCGGGAACACCTTTTACAACATGAAACCCTATAACAAACTCAACAATAAACTCGTAAGGCTCTAGTTTCACCTACTAGTTTTTCGAGTCGTTACATTATCTCCCCCTTGGGAACATTCGTCCTCGAATGACACTTTAAACACTTTATTGAATTAAACACTCAAGACTAGTAGCCCATCATGCATGAAACATCATAAACAATGCACACAACTAGGAGGAAACATATACTTCATCTCAAACATACTCAATGCAACACAAGGGAGTAGGAACTTCATCTAAAAATTCAATATGCATGAAAACTTCAACATTTCTCATTTCATTGGAGAAATTACCTTCTCCAACTCAAATCATGCTCATCATAATATCATTAAGCAAATTATGCAATTATTCCTAAAAGCACATTTAAGCATGTTCAACAATTCACCTCATGAAGCATACAGACAACTCATACTAAATGCACATCAACATGAGGAACAAAATCATAAAAACTCCTTTTCTCATTTAAACATGAATTAATCAAAAACATGCATAACATAAGGAGACCATGGAAACACATAATCACACATGACTCCAAAACATGAAACAAGCTACAAGGAACTCTTGGTCTCAAGCTTGAATAGGAATAGAAGGAAAGAGATACGGATATCGAAACTCTCAACAACCTTACTATTCAGCATACCATCTCCCCTTTGGGAGTAAACCCATACAAAGGCTAACATGAAAATAACATAGGGACCTTAAATAAACATTCAAAACCGTAAGGGGTTATCAACATACCAGTGCCTTCATCCGGAAGAGATCTTTTGTCCTCTCTAGACCGAAGTGCATAGAAATGACCATGCTTTGGAGAATTAGGATATGGGCCACTATGAGAAGCTTGTTTGGCCTGTCTTCTTTTGACCGCAAGAGTAGGGCGATATTTCACTTGATGGTCACTCTTCCCACAACCATAACACCCATTTGTAGTGGCTAGGCACTTCCCAGAATGCTTCTTTCCACAATTGGTGCAAGTAGGTTTAGGAAATGGAGACCCACTACCTTTATCTTGGTTAACCCTAGGAGTGCTTGAAGAATCTTGGTTAGAAGCCCTCTTTTTGAACATTGGTTGACCTTGCTCATCGAACCTGGCCCTCTTCATCTCTTTATTCTTTCTCTTAAGTTTGGACTCCTCAATTTGTTGAGCATACAGCATGAACCTAGAGATATTCATGTCATCATGGAGCATTGTCGTACGACATTCTTCCTCAACTAGGTCGGACACACCCATCACAAATCTACTCATCTCATCCCTCGTGTTAGATACCAAAGAAGGAGCATATTTAGACAATAGGGTAAATTTCAAGGATTACTCTTGCACATTCATGCTACCTTGCCTAAGGTTGATAAATTCTTCCATCTTAACTTCTCCCTTCTCACGGGGAAAGAACCTATCAAGGAATGCTGTCTTAAACACCTCCCAATCTATGGGACCCCCTCCTACCGGCCTATTGCTCTTCCATTGAGTGAACCAAACTTCAGCAACATCCTTCAATTGATAAGTGGCTAGTTTCGCTTTTTCTACTGAAGTCAGCCACATAGCATTAACTACCTTATACACCTCATCCACAAAATCTTGGGGATCCTCTCCCACTTTAGAACCTAGAAACACCGGAGGATTCATCCTCACAAAGTCCCTCAACCTAGAAGCCATGGTGCTCACATTAGGGTTCACATGAGTCTCAACATCCCTAGTGGCTTAAGCCATCATAGCTTGGGCTTGAGTAGTTACGACTTAAGCCATCATTAGAAGAGCCAACATAACTTCCTCATTGATCATGGCCGGAGGATCAATAGGAACTTGGTTGCCTTGAGGAACTTGGTTATCTTAAGGACCTTGGGGAGGAACTCCCTCATTCACATTCTCCTCTTCCATCCATCTTGCATTCACCCTTCTTGTATTCATATCCTATAAATACAAGAGAAGGGTTAGGAAAAGGACTTCATAAAGTTAAAACTCTAAGGCACGACTTAAAGAGTAATGAAAGAAGTGTAGTTTCCTAACATCTTATAGCCTCTCATTCATAAATGTGGCACACTTCACACTATGAACAAGACTTTACTATACATGGCTTTTGAGAGATCAATCCTAAAAACCATCCCAACATCTTGTTCTCTGAAACCATGTTTATCACGACTCGAGCCTACACCCAAGACAAGACACGGCGTACAGGACTCCAAAAAGTTTCATGCAAGCGTCAAGCACATTATCACATAAGAACATATGAAATAGTGCGAAATTTAAAACTTTTAATCCAAACAATCTAAAACCTTTATTTAAAACAACGGAAGTCTAGACATAGTCTCAGATGGCCATCTAATACAATCGAGGTCTCAAAACAAGGTTACAACCCCTTTACAATAGAAAGTCTAAAAAGTATCTAGTCCAATGAAAGACATGAAACATCAATAAAACACTTGTCCTCGGATCTATGAGGACATACCACAAGTTTTGGAAGATATCAATCCAAGCCTCGACTAGAAGGAATCACCTCAAATGCTGAAACCTACACTTTGTAGCAAATTAAAAGAAATATGGGTTAGTACACAAAAATGTACTAAGTATGACAGCCATGCAAAAATCATGCTTTAAAAGGGACATTTTGGTTGAAAACCATGCTATATGCCAATTTGAGAGAACATCATGAACTTTAGTACAAAAGGCATCAGATACAACATATTAGACATATAAGCCATTACAACCCATCAGTATCTTCACCTTAAGCAACCCTAAGCTATACTTGTGCAATGTAAGAATAGCATCTCATACTACTAATTCCTACTAAGTACCACTTTGAGGCCACCATAGATAAACTAACCATTATTCATACTCATCTTTAGTAAATACTCATGCATGAGGATCATTCACATTTTTTAAGTTATAGCAAAGAAATTAATTCATAATAACATTCCAAGTTAGGCATTCATCATTACATTAAGCATTTAAGTCAATATTCTCATTAGCTTCATTAAGAGCATGTTCATTACATTTAGATATTAAGATATTAGAGAATAACACCATAGACCTCTCAATGCCTACTCTTGCAATGCATGAATGGCATCCCATACTATCACCCACACTTCATAGAACCTCTTGAGTAACCATAGCACGTATCTAACATGACGGGAATAAGCCATAATCGACATAGACCATGAGAGCTAAATCATGGAATTCAGTGTCATGTCCCACACTGAAAAGAGTTGGTCTACTTTCCTTAGGTAGAACCAGTAAAATTTTAGCTTAGGTGGATCCACTAGATAATATCCTATGTGGGCAAATAGTTATGGGATAAGAAAGATGTTCATTAAAACCCGACCTAAACATGGAGAGAGCTTCCATCTTACCATATCCACTCAGTGCTAAGCTTACATTCCCATAGAGCATTTCATTACTTTAACATTATTACTTATGAGAGGGTACCATTGGCCTACCGACCGAAGGTACATTAATTCACACATGAAAGGGTGCCATAAGCCTACTGATTCAAGGTACATTATTAGGATAGCTCATTGAATTATCATGAAAGGGTACCATAAGCCTACCGATTCAAGGTTCATCATTATCATTTATGGAAGGGTACCATAATCCTACTGATCCAAAGTTCATTATTATCATGCATGGAAGGGTGCCAGTGAGGAGGTGTGAGGGGCTGGTTGTAGAGGGTACGCGGAGGGGTAGAGGTAGGCCTAAGAAGTATTGGGGAGAGGTGATTAGACAGGACTTGGCTCAGCTTCGCATCACCGAAGACATGACTCTAGATAGGAAAGTATGGAGGTCACGTATTAAGGTTGTAGGTTAGTAGGGCTAGAGTGTTGTCCTCCCTTGCGAGAGTATGGGTTGTTAGCGTTTGTAGTAGTCCGTGCCTTTCTCTTGCAGTTCTTGTTTGTGTTACATATAGTCTTCTGGCTTTTAGTGCGTTTCACTCTCATTGATTTATTGATGTTGCTGTCCTCTGTTGATTAACTAGCTTTCTTATTGGATGTGATGTTTTACACAATGTTTTCCTCGCCTTTTACTTGGTTTTGATGTACTTGAGCTGAAGGTCTCTCGGAAACAGCCTCTCTACTTCTACGAGGTAGTGGCAGGGTCTGCGTACACTCCACCCTCCCCAGACCCCACCTAGTGGGATTTCACTGGGTATGTTGTTGTTGTTGTATGGAAGGGTGCCATTCGCCTACCGATCCAAGACACATTATTAGAATAGCTCATATACTCTTCATGCAAGGGCAACCAACATTAGGTCTACCGATTTAAGACAAAGCCTAGAATACTTCATTAATAGTTTATGAAAGGACTACCACCATTAGGTCTACCGATTAACTGCTCATTAAGTAAAGATACATTAGTTACACAAGAAGAGGATGCCCTAAGCCTACCAATTCAAGATCTAACAATCAAGATCACTTTCATTTACACAAAAAGAGGATGCCCTAAGCCTACCAATTCAAGGTGTAACATTACATTGAAGAAACGTTTCACATTATATCATCATCATTCATAAGTGTATAATTGAGAATAACCTGTCAGTAATGAAACAATTGCGTTATAGACATGATCACATTACTTTCATTGAAATCACAAACCATATAAATAGCATCATGATTATACAACATTCTTCATAACTTGCCCATCAAGGCCAAGAATCACAATTCACTAACACACGTAGATTAATACAATTTAGGCTTAAATAATGACATAATTCAATAAACTAAATCAATATAGACTTAATCTCTTCACATGCTTCCATAATCAATCAATCCCAAATCTCAAATTCACAATTTAGTATTTTGGGGGAATCATGAGTTCATGGGGGAATTTCATCATAAATCAACATTAATTTATCAATTCAATCATAATATACCATAAAATAATGATTGAAAACGTTTGAAGTTGAACCCATGACTTGATTGAAACCCTAACTTTTGGGAGATTTTGGAAACTTTGAAATCATGTTTTGAAGGGGTTCCTTGGATGGAAACTAACCAAGGATGAAGTCTGTCATACCTTGATTGAAGAAACTCCATGAAATTGAGTGAAATAGATGAACTCTTGAACTCCAAACCTTGACTTCTTCTTCTCTAAAGGAGTTTTCTAGAGAGTGAATTATTTTGGACAGGAAGTGGTTTCTATTTTGAGTTTTGGGAATAATGCATTGTAAAAGGTGTTTAATAGTTTTATAATCCTTAAATAACTCTAATAAAACAATATAAACCGTCCCCAACCCATAACTAATTAATTTGGAATTTACTAGATTGCCCTTCAAATGGCCGAACCTAGGAAGCTTTTCAGAGGTGACCTACGCCCACCAACCCACGGACCGTGAGTGGGGTGACGCCCCGTACTGCACGTCCGTGGTTTGGTTCAGAGACTTGACATTTAGGGGTCTTGATCTACGGACCTCCCCCATGGGAGTGGATGGACCTACGGGGCGTAGGTCCCATCCGTAGGTCCTCATTTTTTTGACATCTTTTGTTCTTTAGCAGCTTTGGGGGTTAAACTTTAGGGTGCTCCTCAAGGACCCTTGGCTGGTCCTTGGGGAGTCTTACCTTGAAGTTTAACCCCCTAAACCCCTCAACCTAAGCTCAGGAAATCATTTTACAACATGAAACCCCATAACAAACTCAACAACACACTCGTAAGGCTCTAGTTTCACCTACTAGTTTTCTGAGTTGTTACACCTATTTTACTTGAATTGAAGGCCAATGTTCATAAGAAAAAAGTAATGGCTTTTGAACAAGGGGGAGATAGTGTATTGAGGTATCAAGGTAGGTTGTGTGTACCAATGGTGGATGAACTCCAAGAGAGGATCATGGAGTAAGCTCATAGGTCCAGATATTCCATCCATCTGTGTTACACAAAGATGTATCATGACTTGAGGGAGGTATATTGGTGGAATAATATGAAGAAAGGCATTGCAAAGTTTGTTGCTAAGTGCCCGAATTGTCAACAAGTTAAAGTACAACACCAAAGACACTGTAGTATAACTCATAATATAGAACTTCCAGAATGGATGTGGGAGATGATCAATATGGATTTCATCACAGGTTTACCAAGGTCTCGCAGGCAACATGATTCTATTTGAGTGATTGTGGATCGACTGACCAAATCAGCCCACTTTTTGTCGGTAAAGACTACCCATTCAACAAAAGATTATGTTAAGTTATATATTAAGGAGGTAGTTAGACTTTGAACTTAAGTACTGCTTTTCATCCTCACACAGATGGTCAAGCATAGCACACTATTCGGACTCTAGAAGATATGTTGAGGGCCTGTGTAATTGATTTCAAAGGTAATTGGGATGATCACCTACCTCTCATCGAGTTTGCTTACAACAATAGTTACCACTCTAGCATTCAAATGGCTCCTTATGAATCTCTTTATGGGAAAAGATGCAGATCTCCTATTGGATGGTTTTAAGTTGATGATGTTGGGTTGATAGGACCAGACTTAGTTCATCAAGCTATGGAGAAAGTGAAGTTATTCAAGAGAGGTTTAAAACAACGCAGAGTCATCAGAAATCCTACACTGATGTTAGGAGAAAGGAGTTAGAGTTTGAAGTAGATGATTGGGTATACTTAAAAGCTTCATCCATGAAGGGTGTTATGATATTCGGTAAGAAGGGGAAACTTAGTCCCCGATATATTGGCCATTATAGGATATCCAAAAGGATTGGTAATGTATCTTATGAGTTGGAATTACCACAAGAGTTAGCAGCGGTCCATCTGGTATTTCATATTTCCATGTTGAAGAAGTGCATAGGAGATCCTTCACTTACCATACCAATTGAAGATATTGGTATCAAGGATAGCTTGTCTTATGAGGAGATCCCTGTTCAGATTCTAGACCGTTAGGTTCGCAAGTTGAGGGCCAAGGTAGTAGTATCAGTCAAAGTTCTTTGGAGAAATCAGTTTGTTGAGGAAGCTACATAGGAGGCTGAGGAGGAAATGAATAATAGATATCCACATCTCTTTGATCCTGAAGAAATTCCAGATCAAGGTACTAATTCTCTTCTTAGTACTCTTTAATTGATATGCTTACTATGTTAAATTTGATTGTTGGGTGTTTGAACTGAATATTTGATGTTACGCCCTTAGCTTACTAAGAGTAATCTCATTCAAGGACGAATGTTCCCAAGGGGGAGATATTGTAATATCTCGCTAAGTGAAAGACCTAGAATTAGAAAGTGTCATTTTTGGAAAGAATGAAAATCTGGAAAATTTGTTATGTTAAGTATGGGCTTTTGGTCAACTTCAAACGATAATAACTCCTAGAACAAGATGAGTTAGGTGTTCTACAAGATACCATAGGAAAGATCTTTAATTATCTTTCTAACGCCACCAAGTTTGCACAATTCTGAGTTCATATGAGAGAGATATGGCCATTCAAAATTGGGCTGACTAGATAAGGAAAATCAAACCCGAATTTTTAAGGGGTATTTTGGTCTTTTCCATACCCACTTGATTTAATTTGTTTTTAGTGAATTAATTAGGGTCAAAACTGAATTGGTTCAGTTTGCACAATTGAAAATTCACGCGAGGGCTTTAGAGAGAAGAACTCAAGAGAGAAGAAAAGAGGAAAATTAAGATTTCGTCATCTTCGTAAGGAATTGATTGCGGAATTCGTCAAGGATTTAATCCTACGAGTTATGTGATACTTTCATAACGTTGGGTTCTTTAACCCATGTGCCAAACATGTTTATTTCAGCCTGAATTTGTCCTAAAAAGATTGGAAGTTTGAATGTTCTTGATGGGTGTTCATGAATTACTTTCGTTCTTGAATTTGGATAGAGGTTGAGGAGTTCTTGAGAGTTTAATGTCAATTATTAGAGTTACTTTGAGTTATATTCTTGTGTATATGTTTTGGGTACCTGAATCTAAAGAGATATTGAGAAAAAGAACCAAATTTAGGCGAATTGGAGCTAGAAAATGAAGAAGGAAAAAGTCGAACAAATCTGGGTACTAGGTCCGCGTCGTGGACCTGTTCCTTAGGATTGGAAAATTCTCTCCCGCATGGCGAAGCGGTCACGGACCCTTCTGCCTCAAAATATATTTCGCAACCAAATAATTAAATGCATCTCCGTGTCGCGGACTTGTTTCCAGGCAGTGACTTCTTTAACGTTCTCATGTTTAGCTACTTAAAAACATTCTTAAACATCATGCGACCTTTCCTATCACAAATCACAATCCTTGAATCCATAAATTCAAATTCAAGGAAAGTTAAGAGCCAAGTCTAGAGAGTTCTTAGAGTCATTTCAAAAGTCTTTTGCAAACTTTTTAACTTTGTTTTACGACTTGAGTTTTGAGTTGAATAAAGAGTAAAGATCAAAGTTCTTTTCTTCAAAAGAGTATGTCGGGACTATGTATTCCCAAAAGAGTAAATATTTTCACATTTAAACAGGAGAGGAAACACCGATTTCCAAGAGTGCCTTTGAGCTAGTTTTTGATTAATTATCTCAAACCATAGAAAGAGTTTTGTTTTTAAACATATGAGCTGAGTATATTTTGGGAGTAGTATTGAGCACCGATATGGGGATGAGTTCACAATAACTCAAGTCTCCATAAACCATGTAGCCATCGTGGGTAAAAAGGGTCATACTTTTTAGATGATTCCTTAGTGCTTTTTAGCATAGACTAGTGGATCCACTTAGTTGAGGCGTTTTGTATCACGGCAAGTTATAGGACAGTTCTGGCAGCATGGGTGAGACGATGTATCATCACATTAGCTCATAGTGATGGTTATCGGTTAGAGAAACTCCCACAATATTATATTACTTTATATGTAAACTGAGTTGTTATTGTATTTCTATAACACATTGAGTTGTCATCTACTGTTATAAATGCTTTGTATAAACTGAACCTTTATTGTTGTTTTACTTTGAATTTGAGTTGAGTATCCATGAATTGAGTAAAACCAAGGTAAGTGTTCTTTTCAAATTCCTTTCAAGATTATGTCATGTTTAATTTTCCCCTCACATGCTCGTACATTCAAGATGCCATTTGACCTGCATCATTTTATAATTTAGATATAGGTAATCAGGATCAGCATCCAACACCTCGTTGATCCAGTTGAGCACTGAGAGTCAGTTGGTGAGCCTCCTTTCTTTCGGAGGACCACTTTTTATTGCTTTATAGTTAGTTCATTAGGATGTCGTGAGTCTTGTCCCAACGTCCATCTCAGTTGTTAGAGGCTTCAATGACAGTTAGTAGTTCATTTGTCGTTACATTGTTATTTCTTATGTTTAGACTTGAGTTGCCACTTTGACTGAGTTGCATGTTTTATCTTTAAACGTTCCAAGCTATCTTTTAGACAGTTGAGTAAAGATGCATTGAATCTTTGTATTAATGTTTTAAGTCTTCCGCTATGAGTTAAGCTAGGCCAAGGGTTCGCTTGGAGCCAACAATGGTTCTTGAGTGTCAGTCTCGCCCAGGGTGTAGACTCGGGGTGTGACAATCCCATATGGTTAAACTATGAGATGGTTAAATTAAAATCTTCCCATACTAAATCTCAAGATCGAGCCTTGAAATAAGAAAACCTTGTGATAAAAGGCATAAATACTTCCGAATTAATCCGACCAACCAACTTCAAATAATGATTAAATAAGCCCGAAAAATTCAAATAATGATTAACTAAACCAGAATATATATATATATATATTGTTTATGTGTCAAGGTGGAGTGCAGACAAGAAAAGGAAGAAAGAAGCTTTGGAATTAAGTTAGTGTCATGTAAAGAAGGGAATAATGATGGGTACTGCATTTGCTCTTGAAGACTCATTGGTAGAGTTTGTAGCTCCTTTTACATCAACTTTAGAATTTAATATCACAAATTTATCTGTAGTTTAAGAAAATTGATTTACTACATTATCTTAAATTTAGTCACTTAATTTAATTTTTTTTTTGCCTGAAAAACAAGTTCTCTAATATGCTTCAAAGAAGTAAGATCAATAAGTAAAGAACACATTATTTTATGTGGAAAACATACGACTCAAAATGTGTAAAAAACACGACTTGTATTCTATATATTTAACTCTAATTTCACGAAATCCCTGACCTTCAACAGTTTAAAATTACAAACTATATAACCTAAGAAATTAACTCTAATTCCTAAACGTCAATAATCAACCAGATCCTCGAACCTACTTCAAGTTATGAATTAAGATTACAATTCTTACAAACCCTAGGAATTTATTCTAATTCCTAAACTTCAACATAAATCCTCCCAAGGTATGTGTTCTCAAGTCTTCAAGTTATCCCAATTTGAAGACAACACTCCTAATTTAGTTAATAAATTATTAAATTAAGATTACATCAACGTTACAACTCAAAGATAAAACTCCTAATACATAAATTATGTTATAAGACTAGGTCCTTCAATATTCTGGAATGTAAGTGCACACGTATTGTAAACGACATTGCTTCTATTTTAGCACAATTCATTATAGAGTTGTTCTTTACTTCAATCATATAATTCTTAATTATTATTATGTCAAATGTAATAAAATTTCTTTTAATCGTCTGACTTAAATATGTTATGTGAAAAGTAAAAATTAACGTATTGCTAAAAGTGAAAAGGGATCAATTCTTTTTAAAACAAATTAAAAGAAAGTCATTCTTTTTTAAATGAGGACGTATTAAAGTTAAAGGGTGAAGAAATAAGAATTGAAATTATTAGTTGTATCATGTATGATTAACAACATGACTCACCACCTTAATCAAGAAGTCTCGAGTCCGAGTCTCCTTGGTACAAATTTGAGTATGGAGTTTGAGTAATTCGTGTATGAAGTCTTTTTTGTTAGGGAGCGTTTTACTCTTAATGTAGTACTTTACGTCAGACTACAAGCTAATTCAAATTTAGTCGGACTACAAGGTGATTGCCGGACATTTTTTTTTCTCCCTTCACGCATATTACCTAACAGAAAATTTCTTCTGCAACAACAATGGGGACTGGCAAGCAAAGATGGAGAATCTCCTTCCACAAATCTCCACCTATTCCTATCGAATTCATCTGTCCAATTTCTGGGTCTCTCTCATGGCTGACCCTATGATTGTCTCTTCTGGTCATACCTTCGAACGTAACTGTGTTCTTGCCTGTAAATCCCTTTGTGTTACACCTATCTTGCTTGATGCTTCTCTGCCCAATTTCTCTACTATCATCCCTAATAGAGCCCTTAAATCTACCATTATCAATTGGTACTCTTCTTCACATATCCACCCTCCTCAACCCATTGATTTTATCTCTGCTCAAAATCTCGTCCGTACATTGGCTACCCAAAACCCACAAAAGTTTCGTCAACAGATCCATAGTAATGGGAATTCTGATGTCATGAATCGGTATATTGAGTCTGTGACACAGTTGAATCGTGACGTATCTACGAGTTCTGAGGAGTCTGGGGATGGTCCCTTACCCCTACCCACTCTCTCCGTTCTGATTCAGAACGGACTCGACATGATTCTGCATTAGCTCTGTTTCACCTTTCTATGGTTCAGAGTAACTGCGCTAAGTTGGTTAAACTTGGTGCGGTTCAGTCACTGTTAAGCATGGTGAGAACCGGTCCTAAGACGGGTCGAATTCTGTTAATACTGTGTAACATGGCAGGTAGTTTAGAGGGTAGAGGAGCTATGCTTGATGGGGGTGCAGTGGAGTGTTTCCTAGGTATGTTGAGAAGGGGGGAAGAGTTTGATACAGCGTCGATTCGCGAGAGTTGTGTTAGTGTATCATATGGATTAAGTCATGGTGGACTTAGGTTTAAAGGGTTGGGAAAGGAGGCTGTTGCAGAGGACTTGTTGATGACAACACTTGAGGAAATGACAAGTGAACGGGCGAAGAATAAGGTCAAGAGGATGTTAGAGGTGTTGAGGGAGAAAGATGAAGAGGAAATGGAAGTTGACTGGAGGAGTTGCTTAATTCTGATGAGTCGATTTACGTCTGTCTTGTTTGTTAATTGTGCTTGATGTTGACTCAATCAATTATCACTGGTGTGGAAGTTTGGAAGTACAATGCTGTTCTCTCTTTGTTAGTTTCTTGAATGGTCTGTAATAGGACGTATATTTACTGCTAACTGGAGGCAAAATGAACAGACTTTCGCGAATGTACAGACTTTCGCGAATGTTAACCTTCACTCATCTTGGTGTCTCGACAATGAAAGAAAGAAAGAAAGAAAAGCAAAGCAAAGCATTCCTACGGAGATGCTGAATTTATTGGTGTTTGTTGCTAGAAATCTAAAGCCACGCGGAGATGCTGAATTTTTGCTACTTCTATAGAGGATTTGCATTTGTTAGATGAAAAAGGCATGGGGACAAACACAATCTGAGCACCCATAATTTCGTAATGGCCAATTCAAGAGCCCGTAATGGAATTTGCAAAAACAAATGAGATTTAAGTGTGTTTGGTACAGAGGATAACAATTTCCATGGAAAATAAATTGGTTTTACTTATATTTTTTTTTATTGTTTGGTAAGTAGGCAATTTTTTTTAATGTCAAGAACATTGCTATGTAATCTTGCAAAAAATATTATAGGTGTAGGACTTGGGAGAGTGTCAGTGGTTGTGGCCTTCGGGGTGGGATGGTCAAGACTCAAGAGGTAGGGGTTGGGGGCATTAGGTGGATGAGAGGACACAATAAAAACATAAAACGTGAACTTGTTTTTCCTACTTTCATTAAGAAAGTTATTTTTCTCATTTTTAAGTAACTTATTTTTCTAGAAAAAATATTTTACAAAAATTGTCAAACCAAACATGAAAAAATAAGAAATATAATATATTTTCCTCAATACCAAACAACCCTAGTACTGTGATTCCACTCATTCAGAATGCAAATCACATAAATGCTCTTAATCAAATGAAACAAGACTTATGCTCCAGATAATTTCTAATAAGAACATAAATACTGCAAGAATAACATGAGAATAGTTCCCTTCCATTACTTAAAAAAACGTGCAGACACACACATACAAAATAATAAATTACACTTAATGATATGGTTTAATCTCAAACAGTTGGAGAAAAAATGATATCTACGGATGTAGCGTAGATAGACAGTTCCCTGCTGTATGAACCATTTTCATGGGCACTTGAGTCTGCCTCCGCGAGTGGTCATATTAGCATAGCATTTGCCACATTTCTCTCTGTTTCTATATTGGCCTGGTGGAACACATTTGCATCTTAAACAGCAAGTAGTGCATGCTCTTAGGCATACATTCTTCCTTGAATGCAATTTGCATCTCACCGAGCATAGGGGAATGCAATCTGCAAATCGTTGTTTTAGATAAATTAAGAATTTGACATATAGTAGATCTTTGGTCTCATTCTCGATCTCGACATATACCATATAACACCAATAAGTTGATTGGGAATCTCCCTATCAACCCTAGAAACCATACATGCTTCTTTTGATGCATGCAGTTTAAAAAAAAGTTGTAAATCAATGTATAGATTCCCGTTTTTCTTTTTTTTCAATTTCGTGTTTTTTATTGGAAGAAGTAAGACTGATACTATTGTCCATTTTCATTGCATAAGGCGTCCGTCATATTTCTCTTTTAATTCTAGATAGAAATTCAAATTTATCTAAATACTAGATACAAGAAACGGGAGATAAATAGATCAGGTAAAAATAAAAGATTGAACTTATTAAAAGTACGATTGGTATAAGTGTGTTATACCTGCTGTGGTCTTTGGTGGTGAAACGGGGGGAGTAGGGAGTGGTGGTGATGGTGGAGGTGGCGGTAGCTTGACTGCCGGAGGTGGGGATGGTAACTTAACTGGTGGTGGAGGAGGCGGGGTGATCAATCGGATGGGTGGTGGGTATGGAGTTGTTGGTGGCATGGGGACCGGAGGTGTTGGAGAGGATACATTGACGGGTGGGAAAGCACCAGGAGCACCGGGAGCAGCTCCGTTCTGTCAAGAAACAGAAAAAAAAGGAAGAAAAAAGTTCAATGAGTTAGCATACGTTGGTGAACTATTCTTGGGTATATATGAAAGAATCTTAGCAACTCATAAATATAAGTTGTTTACACTAGATAAAAGTTGTTTATCGTAATAACAATTGATCAGTTAATTTTTTAGATGATCACTCAACTAATAGTTATTATTTTAGAAAGTGATTTTCTAAGACAACAACAATTAACTCTAAGAATGCTACAATATAGAACTTCATTTGATTAGGAACAAACTAATGTAAATGCTCATTATGCTAGCATGTATAACGAAAAGTGTCCGATAAAATTCATATTTTATGTGATTAACTTAACTTAATCTAAGCATACTAAAGTCAAAGATCTAAAATGTATGATGCATTGTAGTTGAGAAACGAACAAGTGAGCGAAAAGACATACAGTAGAAGCAATGAGAAGGAAAAAGGCAAAGAAAAGTAGTGGCGCCATTGTTGGAGAAGAAGATTTAGAAGTAGCTAGTTGATGAAAGATTGATGACAGAAAGAATAGCTATATATAGGAGTAAGACACTATATTTTTATTTTCCGAACCCTGAGTAAAGATTCTGAATATAATCCACCACTGTATAGGATGCTAACGAGAAGCTAGCTAGTCACGGCTCCAACTATGAATTTGCGGGTCTACATATAGTATCATGATGTAAGTGCTTTCAGGTTGAAATTATATGTTCAAACTTTAAATTTGAGAAAATGCATAATTACCCCCTTAGCCTATGCCCAAAATCCCTGAGACACATCTAACCTTTACTAAGATCCTATTACCCCCTAACTTATTTTATATATAATTTTCTACCCTTTTCGGCCTACGTGGCACTATCTTGTGGGCCCAGCGCGTGTTGACAATTTTTTCAAGGATAGTGCCACGTTGGCCGAAAAGAGGTAGAAAATTATATATAAAATAAGTTGGGGGGGGGGGGGTAATAGGACCTTAGTAAAGGTTAGGTGTGTCTCATGGATTTTGAGCATAGCTTGGGGGGTACTTATGCATTTTCCCATTAAATTTTGTTAAAATTTGGGGATTTTGATAGAGAAATATATTTTCTTTAAAAAAAACAAATGAGTTTGTTACTTTACTTATTTTTTTTAGTGTTTATATTATTTAATAGTATGTATATGTAATATTTCTAGCAAAACACTATAAGATAAGATAGAGTAAGGAGTGGAAGTTCGGATTTTGGGGGGGGGGGGTGGGGTGGTGGTGTACATATTATGCTTCCGCCTGTATCTACTTATAACCTTCTACCTTAATATGCAAAATAATCCTCGATTGTGAGTTCGAGTCACCATGAAAGCTCTTGGGTGGAGGGTTAATATATATATATATATATATCAATGCATGTGCACATGAAAGTTAGATGGATATATGTTTCATCCGTCTCAATTTATCTCATGTTTCTCTTTTATACCTGCCTTAAAAAAATAGCATAATTAAGGAGGATTTTGACAATTATACCTTAAGTTATAATTTTTCTTTCTTGAATATTTATTCAATTATATTGTGTCATCATCTCTAATGAACGTGCGTATAATTTTAAGAATAATTACTATTAAAAATTAAATGAAGAAAAACAATAATATTTTTTTAATTTGAGATAACTATTTTTAGAAATCACGATACATTTGTATTAATTAATGGTAGGATATTGATGGTGCTGGTCCAGTTCGTTGCCACTTGCCAGCTTGGTTGTTGCATGATGGTATGGGCTAGACATTGATGAATTGGTGGTAGATATGCTAAATCTGAGTGTTATTGTACAAATACACATCCCCAAGCAACCAGGCAACAGGACTGATAAAACTAATATATTATATCTATTTCACATCTTAGTGTGTGCTTCATTTTTTTATTTACCTCTGCACGAGGTCTGTCGTTTCACACTAGATACGTTTTCTGCCTTCCCAAACCACATGTTTTCTTTTCTTGATTTATGAGCTGTTACCCCTCCTTGGTCGTCATGTTTTGTGGATAATTTAATATTTATAATATCATTTAAGAATACAATAACAATGATAATATATTTAATGATATTTTATTAGTGGAATCTGAGAAGGATAAAGTGTATGCAGTCATGTAGATCTTCTCGTAAAGGTAGAGAGGTGAAACTAAGTGGAGGTCCGACTGACTGAAGTTGAAGAATCAGTGGGTGAGTTGTGATTAGGGGTGAAATGTCACTCACGCTAGGCTATTTCTGAAAGACCGTCGACTCAAATATCGCAAATGTAAGTACAAAGAGGAAGAAAATAATGTAGAAATCATAGCAACTAAACAATGCAAAACCTACAAGAAAGGAACAAAAGCCTTATGGATCCACTAAAAAGCCTTCTTGAGGGTGGAGAGTAGTCGCCCGAAATTCAGTACAATCCTATCTACGCTAGCGGCGTAGGTTATGTGGTTTGCGTTGTCTTAACTCTTACCAAAATCGGTACTCAATACTACTCTCAAAATATATGAAATATTGTTCATTAAATAATACTCACTAGGTTGAGTTAATACTCAAAAAATCCTCTTTAAGGGTAACTGATCTTTACTTTAACTGATTGAAATGCTTCTGAAAACTATTTATGTTTTTATTGGAATAATGCTTTCTTTCTTGATGCAAAATAACATATTTGGGACCGTTAATGTTCCCTTAAAACTCTTCTCAAATGATGCTTTAAAAGTATGCTTGGACTCACTTTAAATTTCAAAATCAATGCATGAAATAATTACACAAAAAGTTTTAACAAAATCTCATCAACTAGGGTTCATGTGATGATATAAGTATGAACAACAATTCAAGGGTCTCAATACATAAAGTATCATAATTTCATAATTAAGCAATTAGAACTAGGAATAATAAGAACACAAACCAAATTCAGAATTTCATTATGGGACTTTGGGTAGAATTCTAGATTTTACTCTTTACTGACTAAATTTATATGTAGGGCGTGAGGGCGAACTTAGTCCACCACTATGAATAGTCTTACATATTTGGAAGAACAAAGTTTTTAAAGAAACTTGAAGAATATGCTTGAAAACTCTAGCTTCTGCCTTGCTTAGAATGGCTTTTGAGTTTGAGTGAGTTAAGAGTGTAGAAACTAAATCTTGAGCACGAAAACCCTTTTAGGATATGCGTAATGTCATGGGTTAGACTTAGAAAAAGTGAGAAAATACAAAAGAAACCCCAATTAAAAAGCTTTCGAAAACCTTCCACGAGGTCATCTATGATCGATGGTTTGATCTATGGACCATAGATCCCATCTGTGGAAGTCAGACTGAAATTTGAGTTTTAGAACTTTACTCTACCAACCCAAAATAGGGCCCATAGATGCTTCTACGTACGACCCGTAACTAGGTACGTAAGATTCAGACCCAAAAATGACTTTCAGGACTTTTTCCAGGAGCGAACAGTATAGGTCGTACTTCAATCTACTACCCATATACAAGGTTCATAGGTCACTGACTCATAAAACTCTATTGTGGTAGTCTCTGATGAAATGGTCATACGTGTTTACTCCGAACTCTTAAATAGGCCAAATTGGTGGAGTTGGAAAGAAGACTTGTAGAAATTTAATGTGATAGGTCATGGGCCACCTAACTCATTATATGATGAGAGATATGGTCATTTGAATTGATCCTTGCATGAACTAATGCGAAAAATGTAGTCGGTAGGAAGGTTTTAAACTCAATTAAGTACTAGAGGTCTCTTATAACCCTAAACCACTTCCCATACAATTACCAGACATAATAATGACCCTTAACATATAGGCACAAGTAGGACATCACCTAGTTCAAGTTTATATACTTACGACGTCTTATTCAGATTCTAACAATAGAGTTGGGCAGTATTACATGGTGAAACTCCAACATTGACCATACGAACTTAGCCGGTAGGAAGGTTTTGAACTCAACTAAGTACTAGAGGTCTCTTATGAACACATACCTTCTGATATGATAAACTATCCCCCATAACGACCTCAAAATACTACTACTACTAAAGCGATAAAAATCGAGTCCTCTGAAAGCAAGGAGACCTCACCAAAAGCTAATGAGTTGATGATGCGATCTCCACGAATCGTCCGTTGATGATCCTGAATGCCTCTATCTTCATTATAAAATAGTACAACACCGAATGACGTCAGTACATGAAATATATAGTATGTAATAAAAATGAAGGAAACAAATAACTGAATAGAAAGACTGAAAATAACTCAACGGAAGTAAAGTATGAACATGAAGTAAAATCAGTTAAGCTTCATAAAAAACGCAATGATAGAAAATACTGAAATACATATATAAATAAACTTTACTTTCTTGAGGAGTTTCTCTAACCATTACTATGAGTCTCGTGATAATATAACGTTTCACACACGTTGCTAGAATTATCTTATATTTTGCCGGAGTGTAGAACACACCTCAACTTATGAATCTACTGAAAAGCCTTCTTGAGGGTGGAGAGGAGTCGTCCCAAATTTTGGTATGATCCTATCTACGCTGGTGGCGTAGGTTATGAGGTTTGAGTTGTCTTAACTCTTACCCAAATTGGTGCCTAATACTACTTCCAAAATATATGAAATAATGATCATTAAATAGTACTTACCGAGTTGAGTAAATACTCAAAATGCCCTTGATTAACGTTTCAAGCACAGCTCATCCAATTCTAGGTGCAAATGATCGTTAAGCAATATACAACCCAACGAAGAGTTGGGGTCGAACCCACAGGGAGCGATATGTGTTAAAATTCAGTTATGAAGTACAAATGCGGGCTAACTAGTTTTAGGAATAGAAATTATTGAAAAAGACATGTAAACAAGTCTAAAGGGGTGACAACGAATGTTAGATGGGGGATTTTGGTTTGCAATTATCAGCTACAACACAAACAAAACAAGAGAAAAGAACAATATAAAGAGGAATTCTCGGGATGTGATTGATTATAGGCAAATATCTCTATATGGGTAATTGAAACTACTAATAAATAGCTACATATCAGTGGGTAGGCTAGACTATGAGTGAAATAGTTTTCTCTCGAACAACTACCACGCTTAAAGTGATTTCTTTCGAACATCAACAAGCTTAGCAAATAAGAACAACCCACAACCTTAATACATCCTCTCTCTCGAGCAAAATGGGTCGGATTGGGTTTAGGATTCACTCTTTTGAGCTGAACCCATATCAACCCAATACCTACAAACCATTAATCGAGAGCTTTTGTCGCAAAACATCTCTCTTAAGCAAGCTAAGAACTCTAAGTTAGAATTGCATTTGCAACTACAATTCATAGATTAGAACACAGCTAATGATTAAACCCACTTTAATATAGCATTTTAATCAGTAATTAACAATACCCATAAGCTAATTCAATCCATAATCACATAATCACATAATCACACCCCAAGAATTGGGGTTTTAGCCACACACCATAAAAATAGAGAAACGGTTACCAAATACATTCGCCATGATCTGGGTAAATGTTCCCAAGTCTTTACAATGGTCCAAATTGAAGAAATGTAGAAACCCACTTGAAAATCCTTAAAATTAAGCTTAGGAATCCTCAAAGTCTACAATAGGAACTACAAACTAAGAGAAAACTTTAACTCTAGAATGGGAACTGCAATATCTGGAGAGAACTCCTAAAAATTCCTTTTAAAATTTAATTTATAGTTTCCCAAAATTTATCCTGAAAGTCCAGTCGGCGTTTTAAGTCGGGCTTCACTGAGTGGTTCTGCGATCCGCCCTTTGCTCCTTTCCATCACCATTTTGCATTGGTCATCAGCCTCCCAAATCCTATAACTTTAGGCAATCAAACTTGTTGTCGCGGAGTGGATCAGAGATTCACCGATTGGCCATTTCTGTTGCCAACTTGGTTTCTTCCCCAGGGACTGGCACACTGGAACTTTAGGCGAGCTAAAGAGCCACTTGGCGAACCACCGAGTGGTCTTGGAGATCACCAGGATCGCTTTTCTCCATTGTTCCTTTTTGCATGTTAGTGTCCTTGCCTTGCTCCTTAGCTCATATACCTGAAAATCAAGGCTTTAACATCAGTTTATAGCATAAATTAGGCATTTGAAGACACTAAAACTGTCAAAACAAAGCTCTAAATGAGTCCAAATCTTGGACTCATCAACACCCCCAACATAAACTTTTGCTTGTCCTCAAGTAAAACTCAAGATCAACAGTTCAATAAAGATGTCTCAAATAGTGCTGCATAAGACTCAACATGAATGCACACAAAAAGGTTCATACTACACATACAATGCTCAATTGTGCATTCAAAAACTCACATTGTGACTCACCATTATTAAGGATGCTCAAGTTCACAATACTTGCATTAAATGCAGGTTCAAGCTCAACAAAGGTACTCAAATGCCCTCACAACAAAGATGATTCCATATTCACACAAAATTTCTCAACAGTTTAAAGTACAAGAATCATATACAACTCTCACGCTCAAAAGAGTCGAACACATGCATGACTCCACCCATAGGCTTGACCTTATTTTCCAATCAATATTCACTTCCGCTCACTAAAGATCACAAAGGTCTTCTTAAGGCTTGTAGCGGGGCAGTGTGTAAAGGTATGGTCATTTAGGCTTAGTGGCTTCTACCTTCATGAAGTATGGCCTGAAAATCACTCTTTCTCCTTCTCCTTCACATTCAAACATGTTCAAACTCCACCCCATTATTCAACTAGACATGAATCACCGGATACCCTATTTTTCACTATGTTCACACACTTTATTTCACAATTCTTGCTCTTTTTTTAGTATTTTCTTTTCTTTCTTGTTTTCTTTTTCTTTTCTCTTTTTTTATATGGAGGGGTTCCATTTTTTTCAATACAATCCATCTAAGGGGGGGTTATTCACACTTCTTGACTTTCCTTCTTTTACACTACACCTCCAATTAGGCTTTTGGTCTAAGTTAGATATTCAAACAAACCAAAACTTCATTGAAGATTATGGGTAAATGGATAAAGAGGGCAAAGTTGCTCAAGTTTATTCAAAGAAAAGGATAGGCTTAATGGGTGCCAAAACAAGATTCACACTTCTCACAAGGATGGCCACAAAAGAGGCATGTTGTCAAATTTGGCTCACTCTTCAAAATTCTTGCCTAAGATCATTTCAACTGTTCACTTCACTCAATCAATCGGACCAACGGGGCAAGTTCTAGGTGTCATCAATGACAATGTTCAAGACGACCTCACCACACAAGGCATTGGTACCAATATCAAACAAGACTCTACATTTTCTACCTAGCGTGCAATGTTCATTACACGAGAATCATTCGACAACCGACTAGTCATAACAAGATGCTAAAAGTTCACATATTGGCTATGTAACTTAGTTTGCCTCATCGTAGCTGCATATTCATTTCGTTCAATTAAGAGCGCTATTCAAGTCATCAGTATTGACTACAACCGAAACTCAAATTTGCACAAGAACAACCACAATCACACACACTAGAGGTGGAAAAATTTTAAAATTGGTTCAAAAACCATTATCAATCCAAAACAATGGGCCACAAACTAAGAACATCCGCAACACCATTCAAAAACCAAGATATATATCAAAACTAGTAAGATCAATATTCACAAAACCATCAAAATAGATATACACAAAACAACCCAAATGAGGTAGGTATGGAAATACCTCACTCCACCCAACAAAATATGTAGTTGTCCTCAAATGTAACTAAAACAGAAACAAAGTATAAAAAGTAATAGAGAAGGAGGGGAAAAATCATTATTCCAGGCTAAGCCTGGGTGAGGTCTGCATCTCAGTCACTCTATCTGTCGGGGCATCAGTGCCCGATATCACATCAACCTTGGCTCCACTAGAGCCCACCATCGAAGTATCTCTCAGAGAGGCCTGTCTAGTTGTCTCGAACATGGCACCCTCTAAGTCAGCCATGTCCTCATAAACAATCTCCTCCTGGACACTAAGGTGCTCCTCATTAGTCTCAGCTTCAGACTTGCAGCACCATCAGCTGTAACCTCATATTCGGTGGTAGCCAGAAACACATCAGAATGAGCTAGAATATCGATGCTCGGGCCATCTGGGATCTCCACCATCCCAAAGATCAGGGACATATCAATGGATAGTGGACTTCAGCTGGTCCACATCTTTTCTCAACTTAGAAATATTGGCCTTGAAGGCCGTCAACTCCTCAGTAGCACCATGTCTGCTCTCACATACCTCTACTCTCGCTATAAGGGCGTCAATTGAAGTGCTGAGAGGTGTCAATGTAACAACAATGACACTCTTGACCATCCCAAAAATTGCCACCTTTAGCCGGGAGGCACACACATCGGTGGATTGGGTAAAACACCCTATCTTATATAGCATCGCCTAGTTGATCGGAGGCCGGGAAATAGAGGTACCAACATCAGCAGATCTAGGTCGCGAGGAAGCAACAGATGTATCCAGATTCCTAGAAAAAAGAGGTACAGATGTACCTGAGGGCCCACTGGCTTGATTAGGCATGACTGCCTCTGTATGTATCATAGAAACATCAACCTCCGGGGATGTGTCTAATAGAGCTGCTCTCCTCCTTTCAGCCTCATCCTTCTGGTATTCGACCTCAATACGTCGGATGGTAGTAGAAGATGTGGGTGTCACCTCCACATCTGTCTTCTCATCTCGAGGAACATGAGCTCGTCTGCATAGCTTGGTGTTCAACACCGGGAATGTGAGTGAGGTCTGTCTCTGTCTGGTCTTCACGGCCACCTCCTTCTCAATTAACATCCCTAGATTCAACTTCTGTCGAGAAATGATAGAGCCTAAACAAGCTGCCTTTGGGTGTCTTATAATGGATTCATTTTGGGACGACATAATCATACTGCTGATGAACCCGAGCCAGTACTGAGCTGCCACATTGAGATCCTTCTTTTCTTTGGGCATACTTGCCTCTATCCACCTTAGGGTGGTATCAAATAATAGGGGTGCCAACCAACCCTTCAGGTTCTTCAATATCTTCTTATAGATAAGATCGATGTATTGGTGGACGGAGTTATAAGTGCACCCCAAAACTGCGTTGATGTCAGAACTGTCGCACTTTATCGTCCTGCCTCAGACTATGACAGAATCAACCAGTTGGAATATGCAGACCTTTTTCTTCCCCTTAGGGACCATCTTACCATAGGCCGAATAAAACTCCCGGACCCAATTGGGAATGTAGGGCCGCCAAGTTTTGGTGAAAATCTCGAAAGAGTGTTCCATATTTCTGGATACCTGTCCACCACACCATCTGTGGACAATCTCTTCTCCTCAAGAATAGTCCTCATCCCTCGGCCTTTAGTCTGTTGAGAGACCAGAGAGGAGGACCATATACAGATGGGGCTGAGACCACAGTCTGAGCTGAAGCTGGTAGTTGAGAAGGAGTCTGAGGTACCGAGATCCTAGACGGATCATGCAACCCTTGGAGCGAAGTTCTGCTCTCTGGGTTTGTAAAACCTAGTCATCCTCAGGTTCAGAGGTGGAAGCCTGAGAATCCTGCGAGTCCCTCTCACTATCTGATGAGGTGAGGTGAGTCTCATAGATTCCCTCACAGTCAAAGATGTACTCTGGTGTCTCAACCATGGGCGCTTTGCATTTTCCCTTGCCTTTGCCTTTTCCTCCCTTGGAAGAGAGTTTGGTTGCCTTTGCTTTGGATGCAGCTGAACCCTCATCTATAACCACTCCACGTGCCCGCTTGCGGGGTGACATGTCTTTTACGGATACTTTAGCTGTAGCCATTTCTGCAAACAACATAGAAAAATGTTAGAACAAGGTCCAGAAAAATTGCACAAAAAGTGTTGCAGAAAGACTCACCGAACCGTTCGGTGACTCACCGAGTTGCTTTGGTGAGCCAGATTGGGCTCACCTAAAGTACCAGCATATTTTTTTTTCAAAATTCAAGACATGTCGGCGATCTTCAGGGACATTCAGCGAATTACCGACACCAATCGATGAGCTAGAATTAGCTCGCCAAAAATTACAATGTACTTTAGGGTTTAGGGAAGTAGAAGGGCGATCAAGAAGGACTTTTGGCGAGTCGCCAAGTGAACTCGACGAGCTCAGGCATATCGCTGAAAGTTACAAAACATAACTCAACAATTGATTGAAATTAAAGGCGATCTGTGAGGGGACTTGGCGATCTGCCGAACCACTTGGAGAGCCCGACTTGGCTCGCCAAATGGCACTTTATGCCAGATTTCAACCCATTTCTCAAAATCAATCTGAAGCCCTCGGAAACAAAATTGAACTCATACATTGTCAAATTCAAACAAGACCCATACTACCCATGCCCTCGGGGTACTCCAACTTCCCCCGATTTGGCCAAAATTGGTCATTTGATGTTTTTTCCCTTAAGAATGACGTCAAATGCTCCATCATTGGGACTACGTCATTTAGCACAATCCGAGATTACTTGGACTTCACCCCACTAGACCCAATACAATTTTACCGCAACCCAACAATTTAGACTCAATTTTAACAAGCAAAAATAGGGGAATCAATCAAATACGCACAATTACACACTCATATAACACATTACGGGAAATCCAACAATTAAACAACTATTCAATCATGCTACCCAACAAAAATGAACATAAATTACCGCTTGCATTCGATTTCAACAACACATTTAGAGTACGGAGTTCAGAAAACCAACCTTAAAGCCGAATTTCAATTTGTAAAGCTAGGTGGCAAAGTTCCACAATCCCAAGCAAAGGTTTTACACGATACGAGAGTAAAAACAAGAAAATATGAAAGATCTAAAGTAGGGAGTGAGAGTACGGGAGTTAAAAATGGGAGAAGATGAAGGATTTTGAAATTTTAAATTGTTTGGCCTTTAAAACATTTCAGTTCGCGCTCCCTTCGAGGGAAGAAGTCGTGCCCGCCGAACCATTCGGTGATGTGCCGAGTGGTATTTTGGCTCGCCGAGTTTTACAGGACTCCCAACAATTTGGCGGTTCAAATAGAGGACAAAGTCGGGCTCACCGATTGAGCATGTAGCCTACCGAGTTTTATAGAGTTCCCATTCGAGCTTGGTGGTTCCAACGACGGTCCAAGTCGGGCTTCACCAACCTTTTCGGTGAATCGCGACTGGACTTTGGCTTGCCAAACTACCCCTTTTCCAACACTTTTCACTTTTCAACCTGTACAATCAATACCCGTTATTTAAACTAAAAAACTAAAGCATCAAAAACTTGGGTTGCCTCCCAAGAAGCGCCTTATTTAACGTCGTGGCATGACGAAAACACAAATTCATGGATCATTCTTCAGGTTTGCCAAGGTATCACTTGGTAACCCTCCTTTTGGCCTTGGGTTTAAATGAGAAGAAATTTGACCTATTTGGGTCTCCAGCTGCTTGATTGACACGGAATGGGAGGTGACCGTCTGATTAAGTGTAGAGACATCCTCCTTCATCTCTTTCAACACAATGTACGACCCTTCAACTTTGTTGAGAATACATGAGAGCATGTTTTACGTATAGACATTTTCAGACTTCTTGGGCTTTTGACACTCATGGGGTGGGACATACCTGTCCTTGTCACCCTCTATTTCCTTCCAAGTGGTGTTAAGATCACACCAATCTCTGTCATGGTCTCTCTATCCCTCATCTCTATTCCAACCCGAATTTCTACCCCGCCTTGGATAGTTTGAACGATAGCCTCTTCGTTGATTAGCTAGGAAGTTCACTTCCTCATTGTACAACACTTCAAATTGAGCTTTTTTGGGGTTTGCTCCACCAATACCCACAACATTAACAATCTTCATACCACTGCCCATCACCTTTTTTGCCAATAGATCCAGTTGAGGTCATCATTTTGGCCATGTTTTGGTCTCTCTCTTGATTCTTTTCGATCTGATCTTTTGTCATTCTAAAGGTGAGAGGAGAGACTTGGTCTTCATGAGTGTACCACTCTCTGTTTATCTTAGTTATTCCATCAAGGAGTTGAGACGCTACTTCATAGGGTTGTTGCATTATATCTCCGGGCACAAGTTGATCAACAACTCCTTTGTTCAGCGAGTCAAGGCTCCTATAGAAATACTGTTGTAATATGTGATATGGCAGCCCGTGGGTTGGACATTAAAGTACGTGTTACGCCCAAATCACACACACAAGTGTACGTGGTTGTTCAAGTATTAAAGTGGCTCTTATAAAGAGTCGGGTATCGCACCCACAGGGACTCATAATTAGAATTACTTAATTTTTCAAAAACTTTCAGTCAAACACAAATGGTATCAAGATTACAAGATTGATGGATTTTATAATCTAAAAGTTAAATAACAACTAAACAAACACGATTCATTTTCTAAGGGTTAAAACAATGATTGGGTAAGGTCAAGGGCTGCAGCTCTTATCAGGATTCATGCAATTTATCTTGTTAAACAGATATTTATCAACTATCAAATCAATGATCACAGGGTTAAATATATGATTATGGTCTCCAGACCTCTAATAACCTACGATAAATGACAACCTAACTATATCGTTGAGCAGGGATAGGTTGGACCAAGTATCGAGCATTACTATCTCTTCTTGTATAATGACCAAGCAATGTTTCTAGCCATATCCCTATCCTAGGTATAAATTAACTCTAAGTATTAAGATAAAATCATACTCCTTATGCCCCACGTTCTATCCTCTTATTCCTCTCCCGAGTTCAATTCGGACAATATGTTAATTTCAATAGTGATCAAGCATGAAATATGAAATATAAGAACATAAGAAAGATTCATATGATAGTCAATGTCAATTTAATAAAAACTCAATAAATTACAATCATCCTGTAGTTACAACCCTAGAACTAGGGAAATTATCTACTCATAATAGTATTTTCGATCAAGCAAAGTTTTAATATCATAAATAGATCGAAAGTAAAAGAGTTTAGGAAAGAACCCTAAAAATTGATGAAATAGCTCTCCAAAACGTCGTTATTCAAAACCCAGAAAAAGAAGATTTTTTAATAAAATAAAATCTGAGTCTATTTATAATTAAGTCGAATGGCCTAAATTGGCATGTAGGGGCACAAAGGTGATGGCTTGTCAGAATATAGTTCAAAGACTTCTTCTCTTCTCCGCGACGCGGGGCTGTCACGGACCATTCTGTCCCCAATTGTTAATTCACGCACGTAGTTCGCACTCCTTCTCCGCGATGTGGAGAGGCCACAAACTACTCTTCCTCATTTTCCTTTCTCGAACCAAAGGTGAAATCCCTCTCCGCGATGCGAAGAGGATTTGGAAATCCTTCTGAATCTTCACTGCTTCATTCTTCTTTCTTGCTTCTCTTCAACTTGGATCTTCGTGTTTCCCAATTCCCATTTCAGTGCTCGTTTCTTCAATTAAGCTCACCTACACAACTAATCATATAGATTAGTATAATTGAAATCAAACGAATCGATACGACTATAAATAAACATGAATTTATTCCAAACTTGGCTTAAATAATGGTATTATTCGGTTCCTAGGCATATAAATACGCCTAAGATCACCACTTCACACTTAGAGCTTTGTTCGTCCTTGAACAACTTACTAACTACTCCTAGAGCTAGACTCTGTACTATGGTATTTGTGCATCCGCCACTTCCTTATAAGGATCATGAAATCAGTTAAAGCAAGCATGTTTTCGCTCACAATAGTTCTTGCCCACCTTTATACATCATACACTCAAGTATTAACTTGACAACTTTTTGCAACCAACGCATTCAACATCATGTGCACCATTACACATCACCTAACTTTCATACAACAAGTGCCCCTCACTCAAAATAACATTCCGCACACTCAACTTAGCAAATTGAATATAGTTTAAGGACTTTACAAAACATGCACGCTCTCACTCAGCAAAGACATCATACATGCATGCACTGAGAACTATAAGCTTGCCCATTATGTACATCTCTACTAAATAAGTGCGCTTTGCCCAAAATCAAACAAGACTTTTACAAGTTGTAATGTAGGCTTGAGGTAAGGGAGGATACATTTAGGTAAAATTATTGACTCATCCTCCCTAATACACTTGTTTTGATTTTCTTACCACATTCACAACTTTTTCCTTTCTTTGCCCCG